>NC_029785.2:45676527-45717015 GCF_000816755.2 Arachis ipaensis | reverse complement strand
CTTTTTAATTATTTTTTTTTTTTTTTTTTTAAAATAAACTGAACAACTTCTAATCCTAAATATGATAACACTATAACATACTCATACTACACACTCACCCACACAATACTAAAAAGTTCATATTCAATACTTGGCACATTTGTCAAAGTTCAACCCAAATATAGCATATTAAGATACATATGATTTACCATTTGAACTAAGGCTTCCTCAGCTGCCCTTGTAAATACTTGTTGAATTTGCCAAAATATGAACAACTTTTGATGTTGGAGAGAGATATGAATTTGAAGCCCATTCCTTTATGTTTGATTTCTGGACCGTAGTTGTAGGCACTATGGCAAACACCAACGTTTTAACACACCAACATTTCATGAATCATATTTTTTATTTTTCTGGCACATTTATGTATCCAAGTTTTTTTTCCTATCCTTTTTATTATTATCTGGAATCCATGTTATTCATCAATTTTCTACCAGATATTTGACAGTGAAGGTATTATGTCATAAGCTTTACGATATTTCTTCGACACCATAAATTTGAATAAACAAGTCATTAGCCAAAATAATCAGAATATGTGATCTTTAAGTACAAAACTCGTGTTCATAATGGAAACCCTAAACCCTAAACAAGAAGGAAAATGTGCTAAAATACCCTATAATGGAAACCAGAGTAATATATATCTGATGAGTCACGAAAGGATGAGATTTATACACCCTTCAAGAGTACCTGTAGCCTTTTTGTGAGCTTTTCTTGTTTGAGAGAAACTACCAATATGTAATACATACACACACACACACATACATAAAAGGGGGATTACGAAAGAAACAAAGAACACTGTCATAAGTAACGTACTAAGGACATTCTTAACATGGAAAGATAAGAAAAGGAGCCTCTTATCATCATTTTTTTTTTACAACTTCGACTTTACCCAAGAGCCACCAGATAAACAACAAGAGAAATAACAAAGTTCCCCTCTTTAAGTTACGAAAGGAATTCATGTACCGAAAGTATGAGCCAAGTCCCAAATAAGGGCAATCTCATACCTGACATTCCCCAATGTTTTCTACTTCCAGAATGCTATCCATCTGAGACCAAAAAATAGAAACAAAAATGGAGAAAGAAGAAAGAGAAAGATCAAATTGCAGAATTGATTAGATCTTCCTCATGAGATACCCCATAATAATGCCAAGCAAGCCAATTAATACAATAATGACAAAGGAGACTCCACTGCGATTTTTATTGCCTTCACGCTTCAGAAGATCCTACAATCAGTAAAATCACCAAAATAAATGTTTTCTTGAGCGCAAAGCTAAGTTTGAAAGAATTAATGCATGTGCATGGCACAAATTAAAGTGCATGATTGTGTTTGTATGTGCACGAGCTCGCGTAGCACGTGTAAAAGAAATTGACGTGGAAGAAATTGACAGGAACAATCAAATCCCTAACAGACTATTAGAGGGGTCATGACAAAGGCAAAATCTCAACACAAGCAAACATTAAATATGCAATACATAAAATCAATATAAAACTAATGAAGCACAACTATTACTTCATGTCCTACACAAAGTGTTCATACAACTAAACCTCATATTGGTGTTGAAAATATGTGCTCTTCATCTCATATTACTAAAAATTGAAACCCACAAACAATACACAATATCTTGAAAATCATCAAATTCGGAGAACACCTTAAAATATATTTGAAGGAAAAACAAAAGAACAGTTCAAATTAAGTAAGGTCCCTCCCATAGCATTACTTTGACATGAACTGTGATTGTTACCACATCTATCTGAGAATATATGCTTTTAAAATAGATAGTTAGAAAGAGCATCAGATTTTGATGGTGTTTTAGAGACTTTAATATTTGTGGTATATATTGCTTTAATAGCAAACACTGCAAATTTAATTGCCAGAAAGACATCAATATAGACTATACAAATTGGTAGATAAAATTATCTAAACCATATTTGATTAATGCTCACCGGTTCCTGATGGCACTCGTTGTTCTGTTGAATTGCATTACTTTTTTCTTCAGTCAATCTTGTGATAAGAGCCCTTGCCTGCAACAAAGCAATTATAATCAAAATAACGTTGCCACACAATAACAACTTTATGTAGTATCTAAATCATATATATATAAGTTTAAATATTTTTTGGTTTGCCTTTTCCTGTTAATCTAAGATACCTAAAAACCATCATTGGAACTTGAAAATATGAACTTATCCTCCAAATTTGATAGTAGAGAAGAATGTGTGATCCCCAGGCCACTTAGTAAGTTAGCCATAAACCATTTCTCAACTCAGGCAGAGCTCTTTTAAAAATTCTCATGCTCATGTATTCCATAGAATTAAAATTGTAGAGTTGACTGAGTTGTAGAAAGAAGGTCGTAGGGTCAACTACTAGCAATGCCAATCAATCAATGACACAGAAGGAAACATACAAACTCTGCATAGTATTGAAAATTTCTCCAATTAGTATGCTCCAAGTAAGGGCATGAGATAGTTTCTAAAGAGCTCAATTGTCAACATTTGATCACAAACTAAGCAAGATGAAATGAAAACAACCAGAAGTCGTACAAATTAACAGACAAACAAAACGATATGATTTCTTTATATAATTGAACAAGATAGCTCGGTTATAGTTGATATTCTTTCTAAAACTTCCATATTAGAAATAAAGATTTATCAATCAACAAATTAGCTACCAATAAATAAAAATTAATTTTTCTAATAACTACAACACACTTTTTCTTTCTTTACCTCTGCATATTTGTATTGAGTATCGGATCTTTCAGTAAATCCTCTTGATGCCTGCAATATTCAATAATAAAAGGAATCCCAATTGACATCACCGGATTTTTACTTGGAGAAAGGTTAAGGTTCATCCAATTGAGGACAAGTTAAGAACCCACTTGTGTGAAGTCAACACTACTGACATTCCCATTTTCTGAAACAGAACCTCTAGGCGATGACCCTTCCTCAGAACCTTCTGGGACTGGAGATGGTGGTTGAGGTGGAGAAACATACACCACTCTCAATTTACACTCCTCAACCAAATGCCCTGCCTCCTTGTTGAACTAGACAAAGCAGCATAAGATTTAAAATTCAAACCAAAAAGGTGAAAAAGAAATTAAATGAAAATGACAGCAAAAGATTCACAATTCAAACCAAAAAGGTGAAAAAGAAATTAAATGAAGATGCAAAGGCAACTATTATTAAGTATTATACCATTTCTGAATTGATATCTTTTGTAGAAGCACCGTCAAAAGTTTTCACACTCTGAAGAAGAAATTTATCCTTGCATTGCATATCAGGTGGCGCTTCCTTTTGCGCCTGCATGGCAACTTATTAACCAAAAAAATAGTAGAAAAAAGTGAACATTAATGGATGATAACCAATAACATCATAATGTAGGGGGAAAGGGAGAGTAATCGTTATTAGATGTACTGATTAGTAGCATAAGTTAACAAGTTAGTTAGAAATTAAATTAGCTGTACCAGTTAGTTAGAATAAGGGCTCAATTAGTCACAGGCTCGATCAACTTCATTATAGTGCATGTATATAAACCTTCAATTGAGAAGTTCAATAACAGGTTCCATTTTTCCCTTTCCTCTGTTCAATATGGTATCAGAAGCAAATCCTTCTTGAAGCTTCCGTAACCTTCGACTCTTTCTCTCTTCCTCTCTCTCTCTCTCCTCTCTGCCATTTCTGCATCTTCTTTCTTCGATATTCTTTTTTCTTCCTCTCTTCTTGGCTCACACGATAGAGATTGATGAGATCTTGCTTGTTTCATCGCTGTTCTTGAATCGAAACAGCAAGTTCCAATCAACGAGCCTCGAAGAGAAGACATTCATCGTGCGTGTTCATAGAGCCTTCCGTTTCACCGTCTTCGGCTGCTTCTTCAGCTTCATCCATGACGATCGATCCATACAATCTCTCTCCGGCTGATCAACTAGGTTTGATCTTAGTCACTCAACAACTCAGTGAGGACAACTATCATTCCTGGAGCCAGGCTATACGAAAAGCCCTCAATGCCAAGAGAAAGCTTGGTTTTATCACAGGTTCTGTTCCTCAACCTGATCCTACCACTAAACCAGAGAAATTTGAAAACTGGCAGTGTGTCAATGATGTAGTGAGCACTTGGATTCTGAACTCTGTTTCGAAAGAGATAGCCACTTCACTGGTGTATACAAATTCGGCTGCTGAACTTTGAAATGATTTGAAATTCGATTTCAGCATGCCAATGGCTCTCGCGTTTTTGAGTTAAAACGTGATTTGATGAATCTCCGCCAAGGCACGATGACCATCTCACAATACTTTACTAAGATCAAAGTTCTTTGGGAGGAATTGAACTGCTACAGACCCGTACAATGCAACTATGGTGATGCTCGAGCTATGCAAGAATTTCTTCAAGCAGAATACGTCCATTGCTTCTTGATGGGACTAGATGAGTCTTACTCTCAAATTCGGGGCCAAATCCTACTCATGGAACCTCTTCCTGCGATTAACAAGGTGCTACCTTTGGTGACTCAAGAAGAGAAACATTGAGCATTAGGAGCTTCCTTAAATTCACTGCCACAATCTCAGGTTGCTTTCCTCGCCTGCAATCCTCATGCCACTCAACCTCAAGGTCGTGGCCGAGGCACATTGAAGAAAGACCGTCCTCTCTGCTTTCGTTGTGGCTTTCTTGGGCACACAATCGATAAGTGCTACAAGCTCCACGGATTAGCACCAAATTTTGGCAAAGGGAGAGAAACGAGGCCATCCGTACACAATGTGTCTGCCAATTTGGAACCATCAACATCTGCCACTCCCAACCTGACTTCTGCTCAAGTTCAATAACTCTTGTCCTTACTCAACCATCACCAAATTCAGGAAATTCCAACTCCTGAATCCACAAGCGTCACAACCCCAGCAGGTATTGTTCTCAACACATCCATGTTAAGGTCAAATTTATCCAATAATTCTTGGATCTTGGATATTGGAGCCACTATACATATTGCTTGTGATTTATCACTTTTTGAGTCCATTCATACCTCTAAGAATTTTTCAGTTTCTTTACCAAATGGTGACATCTTTTCTGCGAATTTCGTAGGGTCAGTTTTCATCAATAACAATATTACACTCCACAATGTGCTTTATGTGCTTGAATTTCGAGTCAATTTACTATCAATGTCTTCCTTACTTTCCAATTCTTCACTCACTGTGACTATTGGATACACTCACTTCGTTATTTAGGACAAGTGTTCGAAGAAGATTGGGAAGGGTAGCCTACAGCAGGGACTTTATATCCTGAAAGCTGACACCCCAACCAAGTCATCATCATATGGTTCCTCAGATCCTTATGTCTCTACTCAGTCTAATCCGACCTTTTATACTAGTTTTAATCAAATAAATTTGTGCAAATCCCAATTATAGCATGCACGTTTAGGACATGCTCCTTCTAGTGTTTTACAGCATTTAGATAACATCTTGCAATTACCAAATAAGTCAGACCATCACACTTGTGATGTTTGTCACTTAGCGAAATTCAAAAGACTTCCTTTCGAATCACATAATAACATGTCCTCCAATGCTTTTGACCTTATACATTGTGATGTTTGGGGACTTTACCATATCCCAACTTATAATGAAAAATGTTTCTTCTTGACAATTGTTGATGATGCGACTCGTTTTTGTTGGATTTATATGCTAACTCACAAGTCTGAGGCCACCCCGACTGCTTAAAGAATTTTTTTGCCTTGATTGAAACTCAATTTGGCCAAAGAATTAAGTGTTTCAGGTCGGATAATGTCAAAGAACTTGTTCTCGATACATTCCTGCAGCAACGGGAGTCTTGCACCAATTCTCCCGTCCTTATGTCCGCAGCAGATGCCGTCGTGGAACGCAAGCATCAACACGTTTTGAATGTTGCAAGAGCATTACTTTTCCAATCCTTAGTGCCCATTTCCTTTTTGGGTGAATGCATCATCACTGCTGCCTTCCTTATCAACCAAACTCCCAGCAAACTTCTACATTTCAAGTCACCATTTGAACTCCTTTTTGGCAAGACACCCAACTATGATTCCTTGAAAAGTTTTGGATGCCTTACCTATGCAGCAACTACTCCCAATTCTAGGACTAAATTTTTCCCAAGAGCTGACCCCCTGTCTTTGTTGGCTATCCTATTGGCTACAAAGGATATAAACTTTACAACCTTCACACCAACAGTTCTTAATATCCAGAGACATTGTGTTTCATGAAACCATCATGCCCTTTAGTCAATCCCCTCATCTTCAATCTAACACAGATCTGCTTCATGACTTTGCACTACCTAAACCTATTCTAGATCCTACTCCATCACATTTACCACCTTCACCTCACACCAATTCCACACCCGCACCCCATTCTCCAAGCCTTTCTTTCATCGTCCCCAGCACTCAGCCTCAGCCTCAGCCACCACCATTACGACGATCTACCTGACACACTCAGCCACCATTATATCTAAATGACTATGTGTGTATACCTCAACACCATATCCTCTCACTAACCACCTTAGTACTCACAAGCTCAACTTCAAATATCACAATTCCATTGCTCAGTTGAACATCATTCCTGAACCTCAGTTCTATCACCAAGTTGTCAAGTTCAAAGAGTGACGGCAGGCCATGCAAGAAGAGCTAGATGCCCTCAAAGCCAATAATACTTGGGTCTTGGTCGAATTACCCAAAGCCAAACGTGCAATCGGGTGCCGGTGGGTGTACAAAGCCAAATTAAAGGCTGATGGTACATTGGAGCGCTATAAGGCACGCCTCGTCGCCAAAGACTACACTCAACAAGCCGGGATCGGTCGCAAAAATCACCAGGGTAAGGACTCTCCTCACCATTGCTGCGGTCAAGAATTGGAGTCTTCTCCAATTAGATATCAACAATGCGTTTCTCAACAGCGAATTAGATGAAGAAGTTTACATGGAGTTACCCTTGGGCCATCCTCAACGGAAAGGAGGATTAGTTTGCAAGCTCACAAGGTCCTTGTATGGTCTAAGGCAAGCTTCACGACAATGGTTTACCAAGTTCTGCAACACTCTCCTCAGCCACGGGTTCACACAATGCAAACAGGATTAGTCTCTATTTGCTTTGGGAGAAGGCGATGCGACTACTTTCCTCATTGTTTATGTGGATGATATCATCATTGCTGCCCCCCAAGCAAGAGATGGTTGACAATGTTAAGCTGAAACTCCAATCAATTTTCAAGCTCAAAATCTTGGGTGACCTCAAGTTTTTTCTGGGTTTAGAACTTGCACACTCTAAAGCTGGCATGGCGCTTACTCAGAGAAAGTATGTGATGTTGTTTTTGACAGAGACAGGTTACTTAGGATGTAAGCCTGCCACCACACCTATGGATGCAAATATGAAACTTCGAGTGGTAAAGGCGATCCCGTACCTGACCCATCCCACTATAGAAGACTCATTGGCCGCCTCATGTCTTTGACTATTTTCAGACCAGACATTACCTTCGTAGTAGTGAAATTGGCCCAGTTTATGTCCGATCCGCGCCTTCCCCATTTGAATGCCGCTCATCATGTCCTTCGTTACTTGAAAGCTGCACCGGGACAAGGGCTCCTTTTCTCATCTAAGTCCAAATTCAATCTCACTATGTACACTGATGCGGATTGGGGTGATTGTTTAGATACGAGGCAATCCACCACTAGGTATTGCACCTTTTTGGGTGATTCTTTGATATCGTGGAAGAGCAAGAAACAAGATGTGGTTTCGAAAAGCTCGACTGAGGCTGAATATCGGGCGTTGGCAAATGCTGCTTGTAAGGTCCTTTCACTCGTTGTTTTGCTAAAATTCATGCACGTTGAGGTCCACTCAGCCATGGTTTTTTGCAACAACATATCGGCTATTCAGATGTCTACCAATCCAACCTTACATGAAAGGTCCAAACACATTGAAATCAACTGACACTTTATTCGAGAAAGTCGCATCTGGGATTATCAAGCTGGTGCACGTTCCAAGCAAGCATCAAATTGCGGATATTCTCACCAAAGCACTCCCTGCACCTCAGTTTCAGTTTCTCATGGCCAAGTTAGGAACATACAACATGTATGCTCCAACTTGAGGGGGGATATTAGATGTTCTGATTAGTAGCATAAGTTAACTAGTTAGTTAGAAATTAAATTAGCTGTACCAGTTAGTTAGAATAAGGATTTAATTAGTCACAGGCTCCATCAACTTTATTATAGTGCATGTATAAATCTTCAATTGAGAAGTTCAATAACTGATTCCATTTTTCCCTTTCGTCTGTTCAATGATAGTGCATAGAAGTATTAGTACCCATGATATCACATGTTGATCGTGGCAAGACAATTCCTGTGTTTGGACGAACACAATACTTCTTCGGATTAGTTGTTTTCACCTGAACAAAACCAAATATGCAACACGTAAACATGGAAATTAAGCATTTTATCACATCAACAAATAAATAAAATAATAGAATAGTAACAAATTATCGTCCAATTTTTTTTAATACCGCATTGCACCAAACACTTGCTGAAGAGTTAAAGTTACTGTGAATTCAATAGATCTTATAATAGAATCAAAACAACAATTCAAAACAAATTCTCCAAATTGACGATAGGAAAATGAAGAGCATGACGAGACAAACAATTTGGATTTTGAAAAATAGAAAGAAGGAAGCTAAAGCTAGAAAAGAAAATGTCACCATTTACCTTGAAAGCTACATAGCTATCGGTCTTATTGAACAATTGGAGAGCGCACGAGATCTGCTTCTTCAACTCAACTAACGAGAAGAAAAGAAAGAATTAGAAAATCATGGAAATTTGAAATCCTAGAAGATGAGAAAAATAGATCGAGGGAGAATGACAAAAATGGGAACTCACAGGGGAACCTGAGCTCGAGAGGTTCGATGCTAAAAAGCTCCCCGTTGCTCATCTCCAACTGATTGAGGTTGCGAAAGGTTCTAGAAGGTTTGCAGTTATGATTGTAAAATAGGAAAGATCCAAAACGAGATTTAGAGGAAGGGGAAAAAGAAAATCGGGAATTGAGAAAATGCAGTGATGAAAGAGATCTTCATTTTGGTTTACGTAACTGATTTCTATTTGGTGGAGAAAGTGGTCGAATTAACAGCATGCTCTGAAACTCGGAAGAAAGAATATAATAATAATAATAAAAAAAGAGTGAAAGGGAGAGTGTTGGGAAATACATATAAATAGTCACCAAAAAACCTTTTTAAATCGATAATTATTTACTAAACCCTAGCAGAGAAAGAGTACGTACTCCGTATTCAGAGAGAATGAGAGAAGGAGAGAGCGGGAACGAGTGTTTGAGGGCGAAACACAGTGAGGATGGCGGCCATGCCGTCGAAAGAGATAAGGGGGAGAGTGTGGGTGGGGGTGCATCCGGTGTCAAGGAGGGTTTTTCACGAGGGGGTTTTTCAAATCCTACAAAGATCTCCTTTAGAGATAAAGTCATTGGTCCAGAGAAATCGAAGGCGTTTGCACTTGCAGGATCTTTATCTGGGGATAGTATAGCCACGGTGGTGGGCAAGCAGGGCGATTCCCAACCTCCATGTGTAAACTTCACTGAAGAAGCCAAGCTTTGTTTGGCAGAGCCTTATCGAGAAGCTTTAGTGATTAAGGTTCTTGATAAAAATTATAGTTACACAGCTCTTTCACACAAGCTTCGGATGGTTTGGCGCATCAAAGGTGACTTTGATCTGCTTGATGTGGGGTTTGGGTACTTCATGGTAAAATTCGATGCATGTGAAGATCGTGAGAAGGTCATGCTTGGTGGCCCGTGGTTGATTGAGGGGCACTATGTTGCTGTAAAACCGTGGGATATAGATTTTCGGCCATGTGAGCAATCCTTCGGGTCTACGCTTGTATGGGTTCGGATTTCGGGGCTCCTAATCTGGTGCTATCAGGAACAGGCCATGATGCGTATTGCTTCTGCAATAGGAGTTCCCATCAAAGTGGACTTAGCCACTAAATTGGCTGAGAGAGGACGATATGCCCGAGTATGTGTTCAAATAAATTTAGGACTGCCAGTGATCAAGCATATCATTGTGGAAGGCGTAACTCATGTAGTGGAGTATGAAAGTTTAAATTTAATTTGTAACTCTTGTGCACGTTATGGTCACGATATGGCACAGTGCTTAGGTAGAGACTCTAGGGAAGGAAAAAGTGATGATTCCGATGCCACCAAGCCATGGGACGGTACAAAGGCAGTGCCACATCCTGAGACCAAAATTCACAATTCAAATGAAGTAGAACCTAATGTGGTAGGTGGCGTTACTGGCGAGAATCCTGCATCGAATTTGCAAGAAGATTTGGAGGCTAGTAATTTGGAAGGAAATAATGTTGAGGAGGCTTGCATGCATAATGGACCAGGCTGGGAGCAAGTTGTGAGGAAAGGTAAAACCAAGCTGGGTCAGAAGCAATCTAACAAGGTCCAAAGAGGCATTCAATCCAGAATCGATTCGGGTAGAGTAATCAGGCCCACCATTCACTTCTCTCACACGAATGGATCAAGCTCCTATCGTGCTAGGGTCGGGTCACGAGTCAAGGTCGGACACAGCGCTTCCCGTGTTGGTGAGACGTCAATCTCCTCAACCCGATACACCCCAGTGCCTTGCGGGTCCTCTCTCCGGAAACGACCAAGGCCGGGGTCCCTACAGAGCTCGCCAGTTGAGAAGAATGGAGGCACGGTGGTGGAAGCATCGTCATGTCTTCCTGCAACCGTGAAGGAGGGTGTTACCGTGGCGGTTCCATTGGAGAAGGAAGGCACATTGCCGGCTGTTACTGCGTCGGTAGGTGGGATTAAGGAGATATTCCAGGGAGATCTGGCAAACCTGAAGGTCACGGGAGTCACTTCCGCTGGGCAAGCCTCGGTTTGAGGTTGGTGAAGCACTTTGATTTTCTTGTTTTATATTTTTATATTTTATATTATGGATAGTTTAAATATAATAGCTTGGAATATTAGGGGTGCTTCTAATAAGTTAGCCCGGGTGAATTGTAAAGAGCTGGTTAGGAAATTTAAACCTGTAATTTTTATTGTGGTTGAAACTCACTGTCCTTTTCAACACTTGAAAATGTTCTGGGAAAGACTTGGTTATCACCCTATTGGTATAGTGGAGGCGTCAGGACACAAGGGGGGTATTTGGTTACTTTCTGCAATACAGGGTGTTCACTGTAAATGGGTTGATATGAAGGTTAATGTGGAAAAATCTAAAGCGCTATGCTCCAGGAATGTTTCAGCGACAAGAAAAGAGATTTTCACTGGAGTCTCCTCCATCAGATTCGTTCAGAACTTGGGCAAGTATTTAGGGGTGAACCTTAATCACTCTTGGGTGACACGCGCAACTTTCAACGATGTTTTGGACAAGATTCGGGGAAGGCTAGCCAGCTGGAAAGAAAGATTGCTTAATAAGGCAGGCAGACTCTGTTTGCTCAACTCGGTAGTGACTGCGATTCCTACTTATCGCATGCAAGTATCTCTCTTCCCTAAAGGGGTAACTAATAAGATAGAATCCATGATGCGAAACTTTCTATGGAAGGGTCAAGTTGATAGTAGAGGCCTGAATCTAGTTAATTGGAAAGTGTTGGTCACTCCTAAGAAGTTTGGAGGTCTAGGAATTAGAGATCCTTTTTGTGCCAATATTGCTCTTCTTGGAAAACTAGTTTGGCAATTTTTTCACCATCCCAACAAGCTATGGGTTCAACTGTTGACGGAAAAATACCATTCTTCTAAGGATGATTGTTTTAGTCAGTCTCGAGGAAGGGGATCTTATGTTTGGAAGAGTATATGTCGAGCTTGGGATATCCTAAAGGAAGGTTTTAGTTGGTGCATTGGGGATTTGGAACAGAACTTTTGGTTTTCTAAATGGAGAAGAGAGGGGCGACTGTGTCAGGAGATGGATTATGTTCACATTTCTGATTCGGATCTCAGGATCTTGGACCTTTGGTCATCTGGACAGTGGAACCTTGAGAATATCTATTCTCATCTGAATCAGTCTCTGCAGAGCAACATTAACTCTTACAACCCAGATGTTCAAGCTGGTTCAGAGGCCGGTTGGGGTTGGACTGGTGCGGCCTCAAAGGTTTATGATGCTCATAGTGGTTATTTATGAATTCCATCTTAAAAAATTATTCATTCTTTAAATTAATTCTCAAAAATATTTTTAATAAAATTTATTCTTAAAAAATTTTAAATTAATTAAATTAGTTTTTTTTATCATTTTTGTTGTTGATAGTTACAAAATTTGTTAATATAACATGTTAAGTGATACTATAATACACATATAAGTTTTAATTGACTATTAGCATGATAAATTTATAAAATTAGATCAAATTAAAATATAATTGGGGAAATAATTTGAGACATTAGAATCTCTCCATTTGGGGTTGATTTGATCTAATTTCATACATTTATCATGTTAGCTACTAACTAGGAGTTTAGAACTATTATGTGTGTGTTGTGGTGTCACTTAACATGTCACATCAATAAATTATAACGTGTTAGTAACGGAAGAGACTGAAAGACTAAAATGACTAACTTAAAGTTTTGAAGGCGAATTTGATTAAAAAAATTTTTCAGAAACTAATTTGGAGAATGAATAATCTTTCGAAGATTAATTTGACCATTTAATCTATTAAAAAATATTAAGGATGAGTTGAACACTTAAACTAGAATTCATATAGGAAGGTTTGTGTTTTTGCGTAAAATTACATGGAAAAAAAAAAGCCCGTAAAACATATATTCTTTTAATAAGGTAGGATAATAAAATACAAATAATTACTTAAATGAGTTCTTGAAATTTTTAAAATTGGATATTTTAATCTTTAAATTTTAAAATATTCAAAACAATTTTCAATGTTTATTTCCATTAGAGAATATAATTCTCCTCCAATTCAATTCGTTAATTACTAGCAGTGACCGTTAATGTGAAACATTAACTTGTATAAGTAAATGTTAGGTATCCACATATACAATAAATATATAAGGTAAAGCAAAAGTACAAAACAAGTACTGAAAAATAAAATATCAAAGCAATTCTTTAAAAAATTTTAAAATTTTAAAATTTTAAAATAGTCCCTTCCATGAATAAAATATCCAGTGTAAAAGTTGTACCTATGGTTGGGGAGCTGACTGGAGACATGAATCTCCTCTGCTACTTGGTTGAAAGTTTTAGCATTTGATTGAGCATTAGTCCTTCTATTTGAATTCCCTAAAACCTCTTTCGAAAGAGACTAAAAAATAGTAAATTCTATGTTGCAATGTGCTTTGTAAATTTTGGATTTTATGCATGTAATGGGTGAAATATTTTCTCTGAGAATGTAAATTTTTGAACATGATGAATGAGTTTTAGTTATTCATTCTTCGTTAGATCACTTATATAGTGCTTTGCTGCAAATCTTTGCATAAAAGTTGTATTAGGCAGCTAATAATTGCAGTAAAAATTTATTAAAATCTTAAGAAACATGAGTTGGTAATGTCAAGTTGGTGTCTATGATTCATGGATTAGTTTTGATTATGAATTTTGGGTTGGATTATTGGTTGCTTGTGTAGTCTCCATTATCAGTGTGACAAGTACAATCTTTGTATCTATAAATATGATTGTCATGTTGCGATGACATAGTAAGGCATGCTTCTTCTGTTGAGGGAGTTGCCTATGGCGATTAGTGACTCAATCAAAAAAGAAATAATTTGAATGAACGATTGACTTCATAATATATTTATTTTCATTTTTATTTCATCAAAAGTTAACATTTTATATAGTTTTTTTTTTGTCCTTGTAAATAATAAATTTGAAAGGCAACTATTTTTTATTGATGTTGTTTGATTAAGATTTGTAAAAACAGTATAATGGGATTAGAAAAGATTTGTATTGATAAATGAGACAAGATAAACAAATGAAAAACGGTAAAGAGAATGTGCCCCTATTCGAGTTGGGTGCTCACTCCAATTTACAACCGAATCCACTAAATTCTCTATTGAACTCTCATCACGTTCTTTCTAATATATTTCCTTCTAACTAACTTGCTAAGGTGTCACAGTGATGCCATTTTCACACCCTTCTCCTCTCATCAGTTGAGCACAAAATTCTTCATCCGAGTGGGCTTGTTTCTGGTCTTGGGAGCAATGGGTTCAGCTTCTGTTAGCCCAACCTCCAATGCCTTTACTGCTGCAAGAACACTTTCATATTCATTTGGGCTATAGCTATCAATATTTGGGCTAGAGCTATCAATAATCCCGCCCTCCACAAGGACCTTGTCCTAAAGGTCAATGTCGGAAAACAACATGTGAATCGTGGCTTCATCCTCCCAAGTTGTCTCCTCATGCGGAAGACTTTCCCAATCTACAAGAACCTGAGATCGTAGTCCATCTGGGCTGTTGGCAGTGCAGCAGGCCAGAATTGCAAGCGGGTGGGGCCAAAGAGAGGAGGGCAAGTCGGCAGTCGAAGACACCGCCGTAGTCGGGTCGCCGTGGAACTCCTTCAACACAGACACATGAAACACAGGATGCAAGGCACACGCATCAAGTAGCTTATATGCGGATAAATGCCGGTCAAGAATTACCAAAAGTATTTTTCCAAATCAACATTGCAAGTACAATCCTGATCGACGAGATTTTCGCTTATCGAATTTAAAATGTATCACATGTGAATTAAATAGCCGGGAGTAAAATCTCGGGTCGTTTTCCCTAGGAGTTGACACAAGATGTGAATTATTGGTTAGAATTTTTCTGGAGATTTTTCGAGCTTGAGAACAAGGAAAATAAATAACTAGAAATTAAAGCAATGAATAATTAGCAAGAGTTGTAAAATAATCAATATAAATAGCCTTGGTTGGGGTGAGAATTGGAAATTCTATCCTTATTGTCTTTCCCAAGAGTGATAGCAAAAGTTCATTACTCTCACTTAGTTATCCTCTAACAAGTGAAGGAAAGTCAAGTGAAACAATTAACTTTAGACCACAAGTCCTAGTTACTTCGTAGAGAAGCACTAGAGTTGGTGAGTTTCAGGCTAATTAGCAATTTCCAATTACAGATTAATACTCGAGTATAACAATTCAAGTGGCTCCAATTATCAACTCCCAACCAAGTAAGGAAATCTACTCCATGATATTGGATGATATTTCCTCAAACACTTGGTGAGAAAAGATAAAAGACATGATAATAAATAGAAAAATGATTCAATTCAAATTACCACGCAGAGTAATCAACAAGAGCAAAACAAGTAATAACAATAGATATGAAAATTCTCAACTCATTAACAAAATCCAAAAGTAACAAGATCCAAAAATGAATTCGAAATAACCAAATGGAAAAGATCAATAAAGGGATTAGAGAAGAAAACTATAAGAAAAATGACTCCAATTGAAGGTGAACACAGCTTCTCCCCGGATCCAATTGCAAGTAAACTAAGAAAAACCAAAAATCCTAGAGAGAAGTAGGAGTTTCTCTCACTAGAATTTGAAAATAAAAAACTAAGCTAAAGTGTGAAGTGTCTTCAGTCTCAACTCTATTTCAGGCTTGAAACTGGGTCCAAATCAGCCCAGAAATCGCCCCCAGCGAGTTTTGATAATTGCAGCACGAGACGCTCGTCACGCTTACGCGTCAGCCACGCAAACGCGTCGCTAGGCTCTGCGCAAGGTCACGCGTACGCATCAGTTACGCGTACGCGTCAGTGAAAAATGGCTTGATCACGCGTACGCCTCAGCCATGCGCGCGCGTCACCTCCAGCTTCTCAAATCTTAAATCTTGTAATAACTTAACACACATATCACGGCATCGAATGATATTAACAAATGATTAAAAATTAGTGATTTAAAGGCCTAGGAAGCATGTTTTCAATCATAGCACAAAATTAGGAAGAAAACTTAAAAATATGCAATTTACATGAATAAGTGTGAGAGTAGTTGACAAAACTCACTCAATTCAGTCCAAAATATATCATCAAATAGTGGTGTATCAAATCTCCCCACACTTAAATGTTAGCATTTCCTCATGCCAAGCTGAGGTGAGCCAAAAGAGTGAAGGAAAAATGGTGAGACTTATGCAATGCAACTTATCTATGTGAATGCAACTACATGCTAAATGTTTCTACCAACTTGGTTAAAAGTAAATAAATCTTTCAAGAACAAATGTGAATTGGATTCCACTATTTCAAATCTCAAAATGAAGTACAAGTATACTTGCAGAAGAAAGCTTGTGAAAGCCGGGAATAAAGAATCGAACATCGAACCCTCACCGAAAGTGTATACACTCTAATCACTCTAGTGTTTGAGGGTCAATTCTCTCGGTTCTCTACTAATCTTACTTTCTAAGCCTTGCTCTTCTTCTACCAATCAACAAAAATTTAATGCACGAATACACATATGAAGAGGTCTTTTCAAGGGTTGTAATGGGGTTATGGTCAAGGTAGGAATGTATTTGGTTAAGTGGACTCAAATCTGAATCCTTGATTAACCTAAAACTTTCCACCTAACCTAAGACAATCCATGTAATTACAATGCAAACCTAACTACCCATTAACTATTATTTGCCACATATTCATACATCCCAAATTTGAGTACAATATATATATATACGAGAGATTAATGCATATGATTAAGCTAAGGTATTGAATGCAAGAATATGTGCTCAACTATCTTTTTCATTTTTTCCCAAAATATACAGTACTCACTTCTCAAACTAAATGTTTCCAAACCCAACTTCCCCACACTTAAATCATGAACACTTTCACTAGTCTAAGCTAACCAAGGATTCAAATTAAAAATATTTATTGTTTTCCGCTTAGAGTTAATGATGTACTAAAATAAAGAATAAATGGGGTAAAATGGCTCAATATTGGATTGCAAAGGGTAATGAAAGGGTAAGGTCATATGGGTATGTGAGCTATAGTGAAACAAAGGCCTCAATCACATAAGTGCATGCATACATCAAACAATGGAAATATAGAATCAAGTAAGACAAAGATCACAATTTTAGAGAGAATAACACACACCAAAATAAAACATTGGTTGATAAGATGCAACCAATCAAATAGGTTCAAAATCTCACTGGTTTTGTGTGTTTGAGCTCTAAAACCATGTTCCGAATTAAATTTCTTCAGGCAAGTTCAACAAAAGTTTTAATTCAAATTAGTGAAATACCGTAAAATAGTTTCTTGGACAAGAAATTATCACTTCAACTAAGTAATACCTAAATGCAAGTAACTAACTACACATGCAAGTTATCCTCTCTAACAAAAAAATTAAAATATTGGTGTTGAGAGAGAAGAGGGTTGTTACCTTCGAGAGTCAGTTACTGACCTCCCCACACTTAAAGCTTGGCACGGTCCTCCGTGCCATCAGTGATGAGCAAAGTGGGATTGGAATCATCACTTCCACTGTCTGGCTCATCATGCCTTTCCATGCTGTGATCTGAAGTGGATTCTGGCGTATCGGGCTCTTCCAGAGGTGGGTGAGTACAATCAATAAGCTCCTTCAAGTAGTTGTATCTGCGCTTGTTGCGGCGCTCAATTTGCTCAATCCACCAGCCTTGCCGGTCCACCTTCTCGAGGATCTTAAGTAGCAACTGGTGGGTGGATGGTGGTGGTGCATGTGGTGTTGATGATGGTGGAGCGGAGGATGAAGGAGCTTCAAAAGACAGGTCTTCATTTCGGCTCACAGGTGGTGCTGGGGCCTAATATATTTTCTATTCGGGACATATTCCTCGTCCCTAGGAATCATGGTCTTCACATCCCCAACCCGATAGGAAACTTCCGCTGCAGACACAAAGTCTGTAACCAATGCGGGAAAAGGTAGGTTACCCACTATTTGCACTTGACTCATAGCTTGTCGGGTGAGTCATGGCAAGTTGAGAGGTTTCTCTGTGAGAATGCACCAGACAAGAATGGCCATATCGGCAGTAAAAGTGGACTCATGAGTGCTCAGCAATATGTAGTGGAATATGATCTGTGCCCACACTCGAGCCTCCATAGTGAGTGCTTGGGTGGAGATGCTCTTGGGTCGAGTCCGGTATTGCCCATAGATCTACTCGCTTCCAGGTTGGGCGATGACTCTAAGGATGAGGTTCCAGTCAAACTGAAATGTCTTGCGCCCAAGCTGTGCCTCTTGATAGGCATCCATCCCATCCGGACTAGGTAAAAGATTAAGTACTTCCTGAATAGCATCTTCTGAGATAGGGACTTGCTTTTGACGCACAAAGACTAACTGAAGGGTAGGCGAGTGATAATTGGCGTAGAATTCAACTACCCAAGAGAGATTAGCTTCTCGCAGACTCATGTTTAAGAATCCCCATTGCCTCCTTTCAATGCGGGGCACCACAAATTGCACGAAGTGTTGTGGAAGAATTAGGAGGTGCTCATTGTGGTAGTTTTTCTCTACCAAGACAGGGAACATCCGCTCACAATAGCGGTTAGTGAATCGTGCGGAGTCCCGTGTGGAAAATTTCTTCGCTTCATCAACTCGGATGGTGATGAGCGGATAATTTATACCATTTTGGCATTGTTTTTAAATAGTTTTTAGTATGTTTTAGTTGCTTTTTATTATATTTTTATTAGTTTTTATGCAAAAATCACATTTCTGGACTTTACTATGAGTTTGTGTATTTTTCTGTGATTTCAGGTATTTTCTGGCTGAAATTGAGGGACCTGAACAAAAATCTGATTCAGAGGTTGAGAAAGGACTGCAGATGCTGTTGGATTCTGACCCTCCTGCACTCAAAATGGATTTTCTGGAGCTACAGAAGCTCAATTGGCGCGCTCTCAATTGCGCTAGAAAGTAGACATCTTGGGCTTTCCAGAAATATATAATAGTCCATACTTTGTCCGAGATTTGATGGCCCAAACTGGCGTTAAACGCCAGCCAGAGACCCTTTTCTGGAGTAAAACGCCAGAACTGGCACCAAAACTGGAGTTAAACGCCCAAACTGGCACCCAAGCTGGCGTTTAACTCCAAGAATGGCCTATGCACGTGAAAGCTTCAATGCTCAGCCCAAGCACACACCAAGTGGACCCCGGAAGTGGATTTCTGCACTATCTGCACTTAGTTACTCATTTTCTGTAAACCTAAGTTACTAGTTTAGTATAAAAACTACTTTTAGAGATTCATTTTGAACTCATGACATTTTACATTTCATATTGTATCTTCTACAGCATGAGTCTCTAAACCCCATAGGTGGGGGTGAGGAGCTCTGCTGTGTTTCAATGGATTAATGCAATTACTACTGTTTTGTATTCAATCTTACTTGATTCCATTCTAAGATACTCACTCGTACTTCAATATAGAGAATATGATGATCCGTGACACTCATCATTATTCTCAAATCTATGAACGCGTGCCTGACAACCACTCCCATTCTATTTGAGCTCAACGTAGTCATTGGGCGACAGCTTGAGTGCGTATCTCTTGGGTCTCTGATCCACGGACCGAGTCCGTGAGATTAGAATTTTTGTGGTAGAGGCTAGAACCAATTGGCAGCATTCCTGGGATTCAGAAAGTCTAAACCTTGTCGGTGGTATTCCGAGTAGGATCTGGGAAGGGATGATTGTGACGAGCTTCAAACTTGCGAATGTTGGGCGCAGTGACAGTGTGCAAAAGGATAGAGAGATCCTATTCCGACGCTAGTGAGAACCGACAGATGATTAGCCGTGCGGTAGCTGTACCTAGTATTTTTCATCCGAGACGAGAAATCCGATAGTTGATTAGCCGTGCAGAAACCGTGCTTGGTATTTTTCATCCGAGAGGATCATACAGCTTGCCATTGAAGGAAGTCATGCGTGTTTGGAGAAGAAGACAGTAAGAAAGCAGAAATTCAGATGACAGAGCATCTCCAGAACCTCAACCTGTTCCTCATTACTGAATCACAAGTACCATTTATTTCATGTTATTTACTTTTCATAAACAAAAATCATTTCTATCATTAATCTCCTGACTAAGATTTACAAGGTAACCATAGCTTGCATCAAGCCGACAATCTCCGTGGGATCGACCCTTACTCACATAAGGTATTACTTGGACGACCCAGTGCACTTGCTGGTTAGTTGTGTGGAGTTGTAAAAAGTGTAATCACAATTTTGTGCACCAAGTTTTTAGCGCCGCTGCTGGGATCTGAATCTAGAGAGGAATTACTCTCCTTCTAGTTTCTCTTTACGTTCCTAGTTTATTGCTTTTGCTTTTGGATACTGAAGAGTCGTTACCTCCGCAGAAGATATTATTCTAGTTTGTTTCCTTACTTACTCTTTTATTTATTCCATATTCTTAATTCTTGTTTAGAGTAGTAATTGGATTATTTTCATGGATTGTTAATGCAAATGATTACTTTTACTTTCAATTAATTTTAAATCCCATCTTATTTAATTTATCATGTCTTCTTCTTATATTTTTATGAGCGTTTTATTCATGTCAATGGAGTAGACTCCATACTTGACATGGGGTTGATTAAAAGGAGACACTTGAGTTGGAAGGCTTAAGTGCTGATTAAACTGGAAGTTGTTGGCTAGTTCTGTATTTACTAACGCTAGACCTTCCCAAGGGAGAGGACTAGGATTTGCGAATAAGATTTAGCTCAATCACTTAACTTTCCTTTATTTAGTAAGTGTTAACTAAGTGAAAACAACAACCTTTTTAATACTACACTTAAGAGATCCCAACAAGGATAGAACTTCTAATTAATCATTCCCCCAGTCAAGGCTTTTTATCTAGAATATTAATAATCATTCTTAGTTTTTATTGCTTTAATTTACAATTATTTAATTGCTCATTATCCAAACTCAAACTCTCTTGAAAACTCCTGATTAATAAATTAGCATCCTTTTTTGCAACTCTTTGGGAGACGACCTAGGACTCATACTCCCAGTATTTTTATTCTAATTTTTGTGACACCTTTCTAAATTGGTGAGGCGGATTTTAGCTGGTTAAGAGCTATACTTGCAACGCTGTTCTTATATTACAATCTCTTAATTGGCCTAACTTCTGCCATGCACCAAGGTCCAATTGACGTGGTTCCAGTGGTATTGAAAAGCTAACTATCAGAGCTTTTCAACGATAGATAATAGTATACACTTCTTCACCAGTATATTCGGCCATACTGGCACCTAACTTGGCTATTCTCAAGTTAGGCGCTAGAAGAAAGATTGCGCGTAAAGAAGGTGCTGCATAGGTGGCGCCTAACTTGGCTTTTCCCGAGTTAGGCGCCAAGACCACAGGAACACCCAATTGCTTGCTGCCAAGCTCAAGTCTAAGAAGTTAGGCGCCACACCAATGACAAGACATGGTCCCCACAACTCCTCAAGTCCTGCACGAAGATCTTTATTAATTTTTTATTAAACTTTATTTTATTTTAAAATAGGAAAAGATATTGTTTAGTTTTAGAAAATATATTTTACATTAATTAGGATTAGATATAAAAGGGAAAAGAACCAGCCATTCGGGCTCTGCTCTGCCCTCTTAACTCATTCCGCACTTTACAGTTTTTGAGAATCCTTGTTTTTTTCTCTGAACCATGAGCAACTTAACCTCCACTCTTAAGGTTAGGAGGTATGTTTATTCTATGGATTAATACTATGACTTTTCTATTTTAATTCATGTATTGATTTCAATTTCAAGAATTGTTTTCGTTCTTTATCTTATGAATCTAGGTGGAATGGAAGTATGACTCTTATTCTATTTGAGTTCTTGTAAAACTTGGAAAAGCTCTTTACCTGAACAACAGCTTGAAAACATATTCTCCTAAATCACTAATTATCTGGACTTAACGGGATGCGTGATAGATAATCCTCTTATATTTGGGTAATCAGGGTTTCTGTGGCATATAAACTAGAATTGAACTTAATCTTCTAATTGAAATCAAGTGACCAAGGAATTGTCAGTTGATGAAGGTTATAGGAGACTAAAAAGTTCTAAGGAATTATGGTTTAGTCACATATAGTTTGCCATGAATTGAATCTTGCATGATTAAAATAGTTGGTAAGAAAAGTTAATCCAAAAAATAAATATCTCCAAAACCTTAACTGTTTTACTCATATATTTCACAACCCGTTCACTGCTTGCTTTCTGATATTCTGAATTTACTGTTTGATGCTTCTGAACTCTCAAAACACCATTTTCTGTTTGTCTAACTAGGTAAATCATACAATCATTGTTGCTTAGTTCATCAATCCTCGTGGGATCGACCCTCATTTACTTGAGGTACTACTTGGTACGACCCGGTGCACTTGCTGGTTAGTTTGTGGGTTATAAATCCTGCACCAAATTGTTGAACCTCTTAGTGAATTTCCATAAGCCCATAGCACTTGGCTCAAAGTTTTGTGCCAAGTTCGAGGTTTACTACTGACGGAGGAAAAATGTCGATAAAGATTTTTCACAAAAATGTCACGCTGCAAGCATAGTTCTAAACAGACAATTAACCTCAATCAATGTTTAAATTGTTTATCACTTAAGCAAACCCAATAAAATTAACCAAAGTATTTAAACCTCGGATTGTCTCTCAAGGAATTGCAGGAAAGTGTAGTTTATTATTGGTTATAGAAAAGTATTTTTGGGGTTTTGGAATAAGAGACAAGAAATGTAAACAACAAGGAAGTAAACTAACAATTAAGAAAAGTCCTAGCAAAGATTGATAATTAGAATTCCTATCCCCATTATCATAGTCACTTGTGATGGTAATTGCCTTTTGTTCTCACTTAGTTAACCTCTAACAATTGAAGGTAAGTCAAGTGAGCAATTCAACTTGAGTTCACAAGTCCCAATCAAAGACTAGAGTTAGTGAAGCTCAAGCCAACTAGCAACTTTCAATCACCAACTAACAAGAGACTTTGACAATTCAAGAGTCTCCAATTTACTCAATCTAAGCTAAGAACATAAAAATCTAACTTAAAATCCAACCAAGCATTTTATCAAACACTTGGTAGGCATAAAATAAAAGCATGGAAAAGTAATAAGAGAATGTAAAATCTATGACCAACAATTACAAGGAATCATTGATCACAAATAAAGGAAGAAGCAATAAACATGAAATACCTCAAATTGTATTAAAAAGAAAATTGAATCTAACATGAGGAGTTCATAAATTAAATTGGGAAAATAAAGACATCAACGAAGGAAAATAAACTAAGATACTAGAATAATAGAATATAGAAGAGAAACTAAATTAAAACAAGATGGAAATCTGAATTGAAGAAGAAACAAAACTAAAAACCCTAAAACCTAGAGAGAGGAGAGAACCTCTCTCTAGAAAACTACATCTAAACCTAACTATTGTGAATGAATGTATGAATGATTGATTTCCCCTTCCAACTCTACTCTGCAGTCCTAATTAGTATTTTCGGGCCTGAAACTGGGTCCAAAGCAGCCCAGAAATTGCCCCAGCATTTTCTGTAAATTGCAGCACGTGACGCTCGTCACGCGTACGCGTGAACCACGCATACGCGTCAATGGAATTTTCACCTGGCCACGCGTACGCATCGTCCATGCGTGTGCGTCGTGTGTTTGCTGCTCCAATCACGTGTGCACGTCATCCATACGTGCGCATCTTCCACGCGTACGCGTCGCTGCCAGCTTTTCAAAACTCTAATTTCTTGTGTTCCTTTCACTTTTGCATGCTTTTTTTCCATCCTCTAAGCCATTCATGTCCTATGAAACCTGAAAACACTTAACACACGTATCACGACATCGAATGGTAATAAGTGAGGATTAAAAAATTAGCAAATTTAAGGCCAAAGAAGCATGTTTTCAATCATAGTACAAAATTAGGAAGGAAAATGTAAAACATACGAATTCTATGAATAAGTGTGACAATAATGGATAAAATCCACTCTATTCAACTTAAAATGTACCACGAAATGACGCTGCCAGCTTCTCAAAACTCCAATTTCTTGTGTTCCTTCCACTTTTGCATGCTTCCTTTCCATCCTCTAAGCCATTCCTGCCCTATGAAACCTGAAAACACTTAACACACGTATCACAGCATCGAATGGTAATAAGAGAGGATTAAAAAATTTGCAAATTTAAGACCAAAGAAGCATGTTTTCAATCATAGTACAAAATTAGGAAGGAAAATGTAAAACATGTGAATTCTATGAATAAGTATGAAAATAATGGATAAAATCCACTCAATTCAGCGTATTTCGTGGTGCATCAACTACCGATTTGCTTCTTAATCAAATTGATCAATATTTTATTTTCCACCTCGACTTACCCGTTAGCTTATGCATAATATGGAGTTGAAGTAACCATGTTAATGTTTCTCGAGGCCGCAAAATTCTTAATTCACTGGCCAGTGAACATAGTTCCTTGATTAGTACTCAAAGTTTGGAGAATTCCGAATCGAAGGATTATATGTTCCTCAATGAAGTTTATCACCTCACTTTGCCCAACCTCTTTTAAAGGAATCGCTTTAACCCATTTAGTGAAATAATCAATCGCCACCAGAATAAAGTTATGATTCTTCGATGGTGTGCGAAATTTAAATTCGCACAACTGAACCGGCAAGTGCACTGGGTCGTCCAAGTAATACCTCAGGTGAGTGAGGGTCGAATCCCATGAGGATTGCCGGATTGAGCAAGCTGTGGTTATCCTGCAGATCTTAGTCAGGTGAATCGAAAGATAGTTTTGATTGTTGTAGGTGCATAAACAAACTATAACAAAAGCGATAATTAATTAAGTTAGAGACAGTAATGAGACATCAGTTAAGGCTTCGGAGATGCTTCTTCTTCTGAATTAACACATCATACTCTCTACTTCAACGATGAATGATTCCTTTAATGGTAAGGCTATTAGTGATTAAGCCATGGGTCATGGTTATTAATCTCCTCAGGTCCAGACCAAACATCCGAACGGACTAGATCAATCTGGGAGAGGGTGAAGCGCGCGCAAGTCAATCCCTTTGATGATCCTACTCAAAACGCCACAGGCAAGGTCGGATCTTCTGGATCAGAGACTGATGCTCTTATGGTTAGAGCCACATGAACCTCAATTGCCCCTGACTAACGAGGTTATATGTCACATACCCCAATTAGTCCAGATAATTTTATTAGAACCCGTGATGCATCCTCAAGCTGTAGCTCAATACTATCCGGGTCAAGACTCGTAAGGAACTAATGTAGAATCGAGATTCATAAGGATGAAGAACGACAATGCATCATAGAATAGAATCAAACATTCATTGGAATAGAAAAGAAATTGTATTAATCCATAGGAATCAGCAGAGCTCCTAACCTTAACCTATGAGGTTTAGTTACTCATAATTTACAGAGAAACTTAGGTGTATAAAGTATGATCCGTCCTCCCTAGGAGGCGTGCCTAATTCCTAAGTGTTCTCCTCTTTAAATAGGAGATGCTAACCCTAAAAGATGTTAATTTAAAATTAAAAGTACAAAGATATGTGAAACTAAGCTAAAGAGTGCTAAAATCCACTTCTGGGCCCACTTGATGAGTGTTTGGGCTGAGATTGGTGTCCAACTTGAAGGAGTGGGCGTTGAACGCCCACTAGGGAGTGTCCATGCTGCTTCCTTGCTCCCTTTGTGGCATTGAACGCTAGAAAGGGGGTAGTTTGGGCGTTCAATGCCCATTTTAGGCAGTCCAATCTGAATAAAAGTATAGACCATTATATATTTCTGGAAAGTTCTGAAAGTTAGCTTTCCAACGCCATTAAGGACGTGTCAATTGGACCTCTGTAGCTCAAGAAATGCTCATTTGAATGCACGGAGGTCAGATTCTGACAACATCTGCTATGCTTTCCTTGCCTTTGAATCAGACTTTGCCAAAGCTTACCAAATTTACCTAAAATTATAAGAAAAACACAAAAGCTCAAAGTATCATCCAAAAAGTGAAATTTTCATTAAAACCTACTAAAACACAATAAAAGTTAACAAAATATACCGAAAACACTAAGAAAATGACATCAAAAAGTGTATAAAATATCCGCTCATCAAAACACCAAACTTAAACTGTTGCTTGTCCTCAAGCAACCAAAAATAAGTAGGACTAAAAAGAAGAGAGAGATACAATAAGTCTTAAAGTTTTTCAATGAGGCCCAGTTCCAAATGATGAGTGGGGCTAACAGCTCTTCACTTCTAAGCAGTTTTGGCATCTCACTTTCCTTTGAAGTTCTGAAATATTGACATCTCTTGGAACTAGAATCCAGATGGTATTATTGATTCTCTTAGTTTAGCTTTTCTTGATTCTTGAACACAACTTTTTCTTTTGGTGCTTTGTAGCTTTTTGAGCCTAGCCGTGACTCTAAGCATTTTGTTTTCTCCTATTACCACTGGATACATAAACGCCACAGGCACTTAACTGGGGGAACCCTTTGGATTCAAATTTAGCTTTGCTTAAATTCCAAGTCAGTGGTGCCCAGAGTTCTTAGGCGTACTCTTTTGCTTTGGATCACGACTTTAACTGCTCAGTCTCAAGCTTTTCACTTGAAACCTTCACACCACAAGCATTTAGTTAGGGATAGTAGCTCATTTGAGCTTTTTAGGCTAATTTTTAACCTTCTTAACCATTGATGCTCAAAGCCTTGGATCCTTGCTCTTTTGATTTTTCTTTTATGAGCATTCTTTTTCTTTTTCTTTTTATTATTTTTTTCACTTTTTTTCTGCTATTTTTTCTTGCTTCAAGAATCAATACTTTTGATTTTTTAGAAAGTCAATAATACTTCTCTAGATCCTTTGTTCTTTCAAGAATCAATACACTCAACTTCAATCTCAATCATGCACTGTTAATTCATACATTCTGAAATAAATACAGGGCCACCACATCAAAACAATTGGAATGATTCATGATAAACTTAAAATTCATGCATCTCACTCTTTCTTTTTCAAATAAAAAAAATTTCTTTTAAGTTTGGTGAGGGATACATAGGATATCTTATAACCAAAATAAAGAAAAGTAAATAAAACTAAAAAAGAACAAAATACTACTTGTGATCATGCTGAAGTTAGAATGGAAGACAAGAAATAAGATAAAGGAAGGGATAATAAAACTTAACAACCTCATTTATAGTGGCTGCTGATAAAGATGATCCACCTTCCTTTAGTATAATCCCAGAGCTTGCTCTTTAATACCAAACTTAAAAAATTTGCTTGTCCCCAAGCAAAGAAAATAGGGTCCTTTGTTGGTCATATGGGAAGGAAGAATGGATAGGTAAGGTTTGAATTTGATGCGGGTGGGGTTGGTGGGATTTGTGTGGGACCCACTGGCTAAGAAGGCTGCAAAGCTCGAGCTGCCTGCCCCTTAATGGGCGTTGGACGCCCAGAGTACCCTTTCTCTAGCATTCAACGCCAGAATTGTACTCCTCCATGGGCGTTGAACGCCCATTTCCATCCCATTCTAGTGTTCAACACCAGCAAGCTCTCCCTCATAGGTGTTGAACACCCAGCTTCCTCCTTGGCTGGTGTTCAACGCTAGTAAGGGGTTCTCCTCAGGGTGTTCTATTTACATCTCTAAATGTCTCTGTCTCTATTCTAAGTACTGCACATGATCATAAACGTAAAAAGAAAACAAGGAAAACTATGAAAATCAATTAAAAAGGAAGCAGATGTACTAAACAAAAGAAACAGAAACAATAGTACTCTACTCATGGTTGGATTGCCTCCCAACAAGCGCTTCTTTACTGTCAGTAGCTTGACACTTGATTGTTGACTTTCTTCCTCTTCTTCCAGCTGGTTAAAAAGATGACTCTATGGGAGAAGAGGAGGACATTAGTGCCCTCGAATGTGAATTCCTCCTAACAAGCTTTCTGGTATTGTTATCCGAGTTATTCTCCTTGCTTGTTAGGGCAGGGGTTGGATTGTTTCTCCATCCCCTATGCATCTTCCTCTTGGGACCTTCCTCCTTGGTGGGTAGTGGTTGCCCAACACCAGACTTAGGTTTGATGTCTAGAGAAACTGTATGATTTTCCGCCAAAGGAGGAGGCTTTAGTACTGCACTCTGCATGTAGGTACCTCCTTTGTCAGGGGATCGTGGAGGTTTCAGAACCTTCAAAACTATCCAATCCTTATGTAACCTCAGCACCAATTTGCCTCTCTCAGCATCAATGAATTTTCTTCTAGTAAAGAGGGCCTGATAAACCCCGATTTCTTGATTTATCTCGTGCTTATTTTGGGAGATTTTATCACCTTTTTCCACATTTATTCAATGAAATAGCATGGTTTTGTAATTCTCCCTTGAATTGTGCTTAAATGTGAAAACATGCTTTTTAGGCCCTAAAATTGGTGATTTTAATTCACTTTAATTCTATTTGATGCCTTGATGTGTTTGTGGAGTAATTTCAGGATCATAAGGCAAGTATTGGATGGAAGAAGTGAGTAGAAAAGCATACAAAGGGGAGAATGCATGAAGAAAAAAAGATTGGGAGTGCATCAAAGGACGCGCGCGCGCACAAGGCGCGCACGCGCAAAAGAGATCTCGCCCATGGACGCGCACGCGTACATGCCGCTTCCGCGCGGATGGAGAAATTGCCAATCGACACGCACGCGCACATGGCGCGCACGCGCCAATACTCTTACATGGCCCACTTTAAGGCAAAATGCTGGGGGCGATTTCTGAGCTGCCCAAGCCCAAGTCCAACTTGATTCTGAGTGTATTTCATGCAGAATTGAAGTCCAAGCAAAGGGGGAGCAATTGTTTGGTAGTTTAGCATCATGTAGTTTAGTTTCTAGAGAGAGAAGCTCCCTCTTCTCTCTAGAATTAGGTTAGGATTAGGTTAGATTATCATAGATCCATATTTAATTCCTTGCTTTCATCTTGTTTCTTCTACATTTCCATGCTCTAGTGATGTAATCTTCTTGATTCTCTTGTTAATTTCTCTTTTGAGCATCTTTTTTTGATTGATGAATACTTGTTGGATTTGGATTTTTCTTTAATGAGATTTGATGTTTGATGTTCTTTCGATGTTGATTTGAGTTGTGATTTACTTTTCTTGCAATTAGTAGTTGGTAGATTTATATTTCTTGCACTTTTACTATGCTTTCCTTGTATGCCTTCCAAGTGTTTGATGAAATGCTTGGTTGGATTTTAGAGTAGATTTTAGTGCTCTTGGCTTGGGAAGGTAACTTAGGAACTCTTGAGTACTAATGTCCAAGTGATTGACGATTGGGAGCCGTTAATGCTAGATCTCACAAATTGATTTGGTGGAGAACTAGGACTTATGGTCTTGGATTGACATAGCTTACTTGACTTTCCTTTATTAGTTAGAAGATGACTTAGTGGGGTTGATCCTTGCCAACTTTCATATTGTGGTTAGTGATTAGGATAGAGATCCTTGACCACCAACCTTTGCCAAGGCCATTTTAGTTATTAGTTTATTTTCATTGCCATTTACATTTCATGTCTCTTATCAAAAACTCCAAAACATACCTCATAACCAATAATCATTCACTTCATTGCAATTCCTCGTGAGACAACTCGGAGTCCAAATACTCCGGTTAATTCTTATTTGGGGTTTGTACTAGTGACAAACTCAATTTTTGTATGAAAGGACTATTGTTGGTTTATAAACTATACTTTACAACAAGAATTCATTAGTGGAATTCTAGACCACACAAAAGATCCGATCGTCAGGGCCCCTTGCTTCAAAACCTTAGCAAAAGGAATATTGCTTTGCAGCTTCTTAAAAGCTTCCAAAAACTGTGAGGAGTGCTCGTCCTTGGTCTCCTTTTGGGGCTTCTGAGGGTGTAGTGCTTCAAGATCTTGAATGGGTGTCATAGAGGAGGCATGTGACAGTGTAACCTCAGCCCTTTCTAGAGCCTCTCTCTCTGCTAACCTTTTAGCAGCTTGCACTTCCTCCTTTGATACGGATTCAACATCCTCTGTGATGGCCATGCACTCTTCTCTTGGGGTAGGCACTGGGTTACTGGGAAGAGTGAAAGGTCTCTTAAGTTCCTCGGAAGGTTCCTCTGAATGACTGCACTGCACTCTTTAGTGAGTATCACTGTCTCTATTTCCTTCCAATCATTCTTGTTATTTGGTGCAGAATTTCTAACCACAAACTAACCGGCAAGTGCACCGGGTCGTACCAAGTAGTACCTTACGTGAGTAAGGATCGATCCCACGAGGATTGATGGATCAAGCAACAATAATTGATTGATTGGCTTAGTTAGACAAACAGAAAAGTGTGTTTGAGCAATATAAAAGACATTAAACAATATAAAAATATTAAAGATAGGCAGATAAATAAGTTGGGAATAAAATATGGGAAAGGCAGTTAAGGTTTCAGAGTTATCTATTTTTCCGGATTAATTTTTCTTACTAACTATTTTAATTATATAAGATTTAATTTATGGCAAACTATATGTGACTAGACCCTAATTCCTTAGACCTTTCTAGTCTCCTCTAATTCTCATCAACTGCCAATTCCTTGGTCAATTAATTCCAATTAGAGGGTGATGATCAAATTCCAGTTTATATGCCACAAAAACTCTAATTACCCAAAAATAAAAGGATTATATGTCACGTATCCCGTTAAATCCAGAAAATTAAAATTTAGGAGAATATGTTTTCAAACTGTTGTTCAAGTAAAGAGCTTTTCCAAGTTATACAAGAACTCAAGTAGAAAGAGGGTCATACTTCCGTTCCACCCAAATTCATAAGATAAATAACGAAAACAATTCTTAAATATAAATCAAGACATGAATTAAAATAGAAAAAGTAATAAAATCAATCCATACAAATAGATAGAGCTCCTAACCTTAACAATGGAGGATTAGCTGCTCATGGTTCAGAGTAGAAAGCTAGGATTGTAAATTGGAATGGAATAATGTTCTCCGAACCCCCCCAAAAGAGAGGTTTCTTCTCCCTTTTATAACTAATCCTAATAACTTTAAAATCTAATTTCTAAAATTAAAATAATATCTTTTCCTAAAATTAATATTTGAATTTAAATTTGAATTAATTAACAAGTCTTCAGCTGATGGGTGGGGACCACTTGTTTTGTCCATTCTGCAGCTTCTAATCTGTATTTTCTGGGCTGAAAACTGGGTCAAAACAGCCTAGAAATCGCCCCCAGCATTTTTCTGCATTTTCTGCACGTGGCGCATGTCACACATACGCGTCAGTCACGCGTACGCGTCGATGGTCTTCTTCGCGTGTCACACGTACGCGTCAGTCACGCGCACGCGTCGCTGAGCAAATCTTGAAATCACGTGTATGCGTCAGTCACGCGCACGCATCAGGCACGCGTGCGCGTCGCTCCTCACTGCCATCTCCTTTGATTCTTGTGCTGCAGAAACTCCATCAAATCCAGTCGAATGCTACCTAAAATAAACAGTATTGCACAAAACTCAAAATAGCATCCATAGTGGCTAAAATATAATTAATTCTTAATTAAACTCAACAAATTACATGCAAATTCACTAGGAAAAATAGGAAAGATGCTCACGCATCACAACACCAAACTTGAATTATTGCTTGTCCTCAAGCAACCAAAGCTAATATAGGCTTAGGGTGTGAATTTGCTTGAGAGTGAGAGTTCGATTAAGCTCATGTCTCTTCTTATAGTGGGGTTTACAACTGCAATCCTAAATCGTTTTGGCAGCTCACTTTATCCTTTGAAGTTCAGAATGATTGGCATCCATAGGAACTCAGAATTCAGATAGTGTTATTGATTTTTCTAGTTCAGTATGTTGATTCTTGAACACAGCTAGTTTATGAGTCTTGGCCGTGACCCTAAGCATTTTGTTTTCCAATATTACCACCGGATACATAAATACCACAGACACATAATTGGGTGAATGATAAACCACTATTTTATGGTTTATCTTGTGCTCAATTGAGTGGTTTTTATCTACTCTTTACCCACTTATTCATAATATTTGCATGGTTTTATATTTCCTTCCTAATTATGTGCTTTGATGGAAAACATGCTTCTTTGATCTTACATTTGCTAATATTAAATCCTCTCTTATTACCATTAGATGCCTTGATATGTGTGTTAAGTGATTTCAGAGATTACAGGGCAGGAATGGCTCAGAGGATGAAAAGGAAGCATGCAAAAGTGGAAGGAATACAAGAAGTTAGAGAAATTGCTAAGCTGTCCAGCCTGACCTCTTCGCACTCAAATGGCTATAACTTTAACTACAGAGATCCAAACGACGCGGTTCTAGTTGCGTTGGAAAGCTAACGTCCGGGGCTTCGATTTGATATATAATATACTATAGTTCCCTTGACGCTAGGCAACGCGACCGCGTGATCCATGCGGCCGCGTCGCAGTGACGGAAATCAGCGCATTAAAATTCGAAACTAGCGAATTCTGGGCTGTTTCTGACCCAGTTTGCGGCCCAGAAAACACAGATTAGAGGCTATAAAGTGGGGAAATGCATCCATTCATAAGGAGGCTCTCATAATTCATAATTTTAGGAGTATATGTAGTTTTTAGAGAGAGAGGTTCTCTCCTCTCTCTTAGGATTAGGATTTAGGACTTCTCTTAGTTTTAGGAGTGACTCTCAATCCCAGGTTCTCTATTTTTATTTAATTTATGAACTCTTCCATGTTACATATAATTTTCTTAATTAATGTTATTTGAGGTATTTCAATTTATGATTGCTGTTATTGTTGCTTTACATCTGAAGGCATTTTTATTCCAGTAGATTTACTTTTTCCCTTTTGGTTTTGGTTAAGAAATCAGTAACTCAGGAGTTATCCAACTCAACAGCATAATTGTTAATTATTATCTTGCCAATTGAATTGAACTTCAATAATCCCAATCTTTTCTTAGGAAATAAATAGGATTCGAAGATCAAACTAATTAGTCCCTTGACTTTCCTTTACTTTAGTAAAGGTTGACTAAGTGGAATTAAGATTCAATTTTCATTATCATTGATAAGGATAACTTGGTCTGGACTTCCAATTTCTCTTACCTTGCCAAGAGTTTAGTTTACAGTTATTTATTTATTTTACTTGTCATTTAAATATATCTGTGCCCATTGCCCAAACTCATAACCAATAATAAGAACATACATCCCTGCAATTCCTTGAGAAGACGACCCGAGGTTTAAATACTCGGTTATCAATTTTAAAAGGGGTTTGTTACTTGTGATAACCAAACGTTTGTACGAAGGGATTTCTGTCAGTTTAGAGACTATATCTACAACGTGACTGTTTTTATGAAATTCTTTACTGGCAAAAATCCTAACGTTAAAATGGCGCCGTTGCCGGGGAATTGCAAACGTGTGCCTTATTGTTGGTTATTGTAAATACTTTTTTTGATTTTTTCTTGTTTATTTGTTTTTATTTTTGTTTTTATTTAGTTATTAAAAAAATTTTTTTTTCAAAAATTTGTTCTTAGTGTTCATCTTGACCTTCAAGCTGTTCTTAGTTGTTTTCTTCGTTTTGATCTAAAAATTTGAATTTTGGTGTTATTTTATTATTTTCTCTTTCCTCATTAAATTTAAAAATATTTTTAATTAATTTTTTCGAAAAAAAAATTTCAGATTTTTATTTTTAAAATTTTTATCTTATCTTATCTTATTTCAAAAATCAAATTTCAAAATTCAAATTTTAATTTTCAAATTCAAAATTTAAATAACCTTTTAATTTAAATTTATTTTTATTTTTATTTTTAATTTTTATTTACTATTATGAACTCTCACCCCTTTGGCTATGAGTCTGGTTACAATTATGTTGCAGGAAGAAGAAATTACAATGAGAATAGGCATCAAGGTTGGAACAATCAAAGATGGGAGGAGCCACAAGGATTTGATCAACCCTTATGGCAACAACCACCTCCAATGGACTATCAACAACCACCATCATATGCCTATGAACCTCCTCAACATAACTTGGGACCACCATACTCACAAGCCCTTTTCCACCACTCACCTCCATATGACCCTAACCCTTATCCACCATACCAACCACCTTATGAACTAAATGAACCCTCCTATCTACCCCAAATCTCCATGGAGAAAGCACTTGCCGATCTAAACTCTACTATACAAGCTCTCTTCACCCAAAACAGACCACCGAATACCTTCAACAATCAACCCTCAAGCTCTAGTACACTTCCTTGTCAACCACAGAATAATCTCTCCATCCCATCACCACCATCCATGGAAGAGCACCCACATCCATCAATCCAAGAGCAAGATGATCCCAATTATGCTATTGATATGGAACAGGAAAGAAGAAATCATCTTCGCGAATCCATACTTCATAAAGAGCTAGAGGAGGCCCTACGGGTAAGGGTAGGAGAGACCCTTGAAGATGAAAGAATAGTTGAAAGGAGTTGTCATAGAAAGAAATACATCGAGGATGAGTATGATTTTATACTTAAACAACTGGACAAAGCAGCAATTATTAAAAAGGAAGAAGTGGTTGTGGACTTAAGAGATGCTGTACCTCCATTGGAAAGTCCAATCACAGAGCCTCCTTCCACGGTGTTTGATGTTGATGTTGAGAAGAGTGTACAACCTCCAAAGCATATCATAGTTGAAGACTTGGAAGAGGTTGATCAAGAGATGGAGATTCAAGAAGAAGAAGCACAACCTCCCATGCCCTTGAAAAGCAATGAAGAGGAGATTGAATTGAAAGAGAGCTACCAAGAGGAAGATGTTGAAATTGAAGAAGCTTACAAAGAAGTGGTAATTATCAGAGAAGAGCACAAGGGAGTGGAACTTGCAATTTCATTAAAAATACCTCCCCCTAAGTTGCCATCATCCTTCACAACATTCAAGTAGGTAAAATTCATATCCCATAGCTTTCTAATCCCACTTGAATATGGGCTACTGGAGACGGATGGTCAACTTAGAGCTCTTTGTGGCATTAAGAGTAAGAGGAAGATGGCCAGTGGTAAAAATTGTCCTGCAAGATTCATTATGGTTGGAAGCTTTAAGTTTAAACACAAAGGTTGGTGTAGAGCTCAATTGAATGGGTCTAGGAAGCTGTTTGGTAGCTGCAGTGAGAATTCAAATTACTTATCACCCGGCTGGAAAAATACAGATCCCGAAAAAAATGGGTGTAAAAGCAAGGTTTGGGATCTTGGAATCTGTTCTGACATCCAACACCCCGGGAGCTTAAGAATCTTTTTGAAGCTGCTCAAGGGTTTTACATGCCTAGTTTGGGACTCCGGAGGTTACTGGAGATACAAACATTGGTGGAGATTCTTGGATAAGTTCAAGCATAAGCCACCATAACAGGAGGCTCTCATAATTCACTTCTCATGATTTAGATTAGTTTTGAGAGAGGTTCTCTCCTCTCTCTCTCTTAGGATTTAGGACTTCTCCTAGTTTTAGGAGTAACTCTCAATCCTAGGTTCTTTATTTTTATTTTCCCAATTGGCTTATGAACTTTTCCATGTTAGATTTTACTACTTTGAATGTATTTTATTTGAGGTATTCCAGATATTTATGATTTTAATTTAGCTTTCTACATTCTTGGCTTTGGTTAAGGTAATTGGTGATGCTTGAGCTGTCAAATAAAACAGTGGTTGAAATTGGCAGATTCTGATTGAACTAGGATTGCTCTAAAGCTAGTCTCTCCATAGGAGTTGACTAGGACTTGAGAATCAAGCCAATCAGCCCACTCAACTTTCCTTTGTTTAGTAAAGGCTGACCAAGTGGGATTAAAATCTAATTCTCATCACAATTGATAAGGATAGGACTTCCAGTTCTTATACTTTGCTAAGAGTTTATTTTATAGTTATTTATTTATCTTATTCTTCTTATGCAACATACTGCTTCCTTACTTTCTAAAACCCCTAATTTACAAGACTCATAACCAATAATAAGAACATACCTCCCTGCAATTCCTTGAGAAGACGACCCGAGGTTTAAATACTCGGTTATCAATTTTAAGGGGTTTGTTACTTGTGACAACCAAAACGTTTGTAAGAAAGGTTGATTGCTTGGTTTAGTAACTATACTTACAACGAGAGTTTCTATAACCTCTAAACCATCAATCTTCAGTTCTTCAAAATGGCGCCGAATGGGAGAGACAAACAAGTTCCTATGCACATTCCTTGATGAGAAGAGCATCAGTTGAAGCAACCCGTCCACTTGCACATCTTCGCATGCACCGAGGACGGTGCAATCTTTAAGTGTGGGGAGGTCGATACCGATCTCCATGGGTTAGTACCTTTCTGTTTCAACACCAATATTTTATTCTATTTGTTAGTTCATTGTTGCATTTGCATATTTGTTTGATTTTATGCATTTAGTTACTACTTGGTTAAAGTAATAAAATTCTTTTAAGACCCTATCTTTGAAAAATTTCACTAATTTAAATTGAAAAAAAATTTATGTTAAAACTTGTTTGAAGTTGTATTTGGAATATAGTTTTTGAGCTAAAGAACACACAACCTGTGAGATTTTGAGCTTATTTATATGGTTACATTATTTAACCATAAATATATTATTCCTGTGTGTTTTCTTTTTTATAATTGTAATCTATATTTTGTTCCAATCTATATGTCCATTATTTAGTGTATTTACATGCTTGCATATGATTGAGGCCATTGTTTGATTTTAGCTCACTTATCCCAAAATTAGCCTACCTTTTACATCACCCTTGTTAGCCCCCTTGAGCTTTTAAATCCCTTCTGTTTTATAACCCTATTACTAGCCTTAAGCAGAAAAACAAAATAAGAATCCCAAGTTGAATCCTTGGTTAGCTTAAGATAGATATTGTGTAAAATTTAAGTGTGGAAAATTTTATGGGAACATGGGATGATATGAAAAAGTAGAGAATTAAATTGAATAAGTTATTTGAAAATTTGGGAAGTATGCTCATGTAAAATCAAAATAATTAAATTACCATGTGCATTGAAGAAAAATATATTAAGTAATTAAATAAGGGGATACAAAAAAAAAAGAAGAAGAAAAGAAAAATAAAAAAAATACCCCAAATGCAAAATAAAAAAATCAATGCACATGGGACAAAATTCAAAAATAAATTTGATACATGAGCATGTAATACAAAAGTGGGAAAATTTTGGGTAGCTAGGTAAAGTATTTTTAAATTATATAAAGTATGTATATGTTAGGTGAGATCTTAGACTAATCAAGGATTCACTTTGTTAGCTCATTTAGCCTTATATATATATATACCCTCACCCTTACCTTAGCCCCATTACAACCTTGAAAAGACCTCATGATGTTTGCATTGGTATATTAAATTTTTGTTGATTGGTTAGATGAAGAACAAGGTTTAGAAGGCATGACTAGAGAAGAGTAGAGTGAATAACCCTATACACTTGAGATTTTAGAGTGTATACACTACCAGTGAGGGTTCGATGCTCAATCCCTTGTTCCCTGCTTTCATGAGCTATTTTATTCTTGCAAGTCTATTTGTACTTCGTTTTCATGATTTGAATTAGTGAAATCCAGTTCATATTTCCTTTTGAAATATTTGTTTACTTTTAACTAAGTAGGTAGAAACATTTTGCATGTAGTTGCATTCATATAGATAGGTTGCATTTCATACATTCTTACCTTCCTCTTCATTTCTTTATAGCTTCTCTTGAGCTTAGCATGAGGACATGCTAGTATTTAAGTGTGGGGAGGTTGATAAACCACTATTTTATGGTTTATCTTGTGCTCAATTGAGTGGTTTTTATCTACTCTTTACCCACTTATTCATAATATTTGCATGGTTTTATATTTCCTTCCTAATTATGTGCTTTGATGGAAAACATGCTTCTTTGATCTTACATTTGCTAATATTAAATCCTCTCTTATTACCATTAGATGCCTTGATATGTGTGTTAAGTGATTTCAGAGATTACAGGGCAGGAATGGCTCAGAGGATGAAAAGGAAGCATGCAAAAGTGAAAGGAATACAAGAAGTTAGAGAAATTGCTAAGTTGTCCAGCCTGACCTCTTCACACTCAAATGGCTATAACTTTAGCTACAGAGATCTAAACGATGCGGTTCTAGTTGCGTTGGAAAGCTAACGTCCGGGGCTTCGATTTGATATATAATATACTATAGTTCCCCTGACGCTAGGCAACGCGACCGCGTGATCCATGCGGCCGCGTCGCAGTGACGGAAATCAGCGCATTAAAATTCGAAACCAGCGAATTCTGGGCTGTTTCTGACCCAGTTTGCGGCTCAGAAAACACAGATTAGAGGCTATAAAGTGGAGAAATGCATCCATTCATAAGGAGGCTCTCATAATTCACAATTTTAGGAGTAGATGTAGTTTTTAGAGAGAGAGGTTCTCTCCTCTCTCTTAGGATTAGGATTTAGGACTTCTCTTAGTTTTAGGAGTGACTCTCAATCCCAGATTCTTTATTTTTATTTAATTTATGAACTCTTCCATGTTACATATAATTTTTTTAATTAATGTTATTTGAGGTATTTCAATTTATGATTGCTGTTATTGTTGCTTTACATCTGAAGGCATTTTTATTCCAGTAGATTTACTTTTTCCCTTTTGGTTTTGGTTAAGAAATCAGTAACTCAGGAGTTATCTAACTCAACAGCATAATTGTTAATTGTTATCTTGCCAATTGAATTGAACTTCAATAATCCCAATCTTTTCTTAGGAAATAAATAGGATTCGAAGATCAAACTAATTAGTCCCTTGACTTTCCTTTACTTTAGTAAAGGTTGACTAAGTGGAATTAAGATTCAATTTTCATTATCATTGATAAGGATAACTTGGTCTGGACTTCCAATTTCTCTTATCTTGCCAAGAGTTTAGTTTACAGTTATTTATTTATTTTACTTGTCATTTAAATATATCTGTGCCCATTGCCCAAACTCCAAATTTTCCCAATTTACAAACTCATAACCAATAATAAGAACATACATCCCTGCAATTCCTTGAGAAGACGACCCGAGGTTTAAATACTCGGTTATCAATTTTAAAAGGGGTTTGTTACTTGTGACAACCAAACGTTTGTACGAAGGGATTTCTGTCGGTTTAGAGACTATATCTACAACGTGACTGTTTTTATGAAATTCTTTACTGGCAAAAATCCTAACGTCAGTGAACCTTTTCAGATTGTGACTCAGCGTTGCTAGAGTCCCCAGTTAGAGGTGCCCAGAGTTCTTAAGCACACTCTTTTTTGCTTTGGATCACAACTTTAATCGCTCAGTCTCAAGCTTTTCACTTGACACCTTCACGCCACAAGCACATGGTTAGGGACAGCTTGATTTAGCCGCTTAGGCCAGGATTTTATTCCTTTGGGCCCTCCTATCCATTAATGCTCAAAGCCTTGGATCCTTTTTACCTTTTGCCTTTTAGTTTAAAGGGTTATTGGCTTTTTCTGCTTGCTTTTTTTTTTTCCTTTTTTTCTTTTTCTTTTTTTTTATTTTTTATTTTTTTTCGCAAGCTTTGTGTTTTTTACTGCTTTTTCTTGCTTCAAGAATCAATTTTATGATTTTTCAGATTATCAATAACATTTCTCTTTTTTTCATCATTCTTTCAAGAGCCAATAATTTTAACATTCATAAACTTCACTATAAAAAAATATGCACTGTTCATGTCATGCATTCAAAATCATAGAAAATACCACCACATTTAAGTAAATAAGACTATTCTTCAATATAGACCCACTTTCTCATGTAATATATCACTCCTGTATTTTTTTTATTTGAATTCAAGCTTAGTGAGTAATACATGAGACATCTTTTCAGAATTAAAGTAATAGGGAGAACTAAACTAGTCATAGGATTCTAACTAATAAAGGATCATGCAACAAACAAAGCAAAAATAGCAGAAAACCGGAACATAATATAGCAAAAGAGGGGAGGAAATAAAAAATGAAAGGAACTCAACCACCTTAGTTATCCTAGCGGTCGTTTATTCTTCAGGTTGTGCTCCTCAGTGAAGATGATTCGCCTCCCTTTTGGTGCCATAGGAATAAACAGAAAACCCTTAAGCGAAGCGTCAACACCAAACTTAAAGGTTTGCTTGTCCTCAAGCAAAGAGGAACTAAAAATAGAAAGAGACAAATATTAATATCAAAGAAAAAGGAAAGGATAAAAGAACAAGAGAGAATTAGGATTGGGAGAGGGAGAAATAAAATTGAAGCTGGGCGGCGAAGGCGACGCGTATGCATACGGCACGCGTACGCGTGAGTCGCGGAATTTTCTTACTGACGCGTCAGCGTCAGGCACGCGTTCGCGTGCCCTGAGTTTGGCGCGATTCGCGTGAATCCAGCCGCGCGCACGCGTAACTCTCTGTTCGCGTGGCTTGGGAACCAATAATTTCATGTGACGCGTGCGCGTCATGCACGCGCACGCGTGGAGGGCCATTTTTGCAAATGACGCGCACGCGTCAGGGACGCATACACGTGAGTAAATTTGTGCCTCTAGCAAACTTCCTGCCCCAAGCCAACACAACTCTCTGCCCAAACACTCCTTTACGTCAATTTTGTAGGTCACGCGTACGCGTCAGTGATGTGCACGCGTGGATGGCAATAATTGCAAACGATGGGCACGCGTGAGGTACGCGTACACGCGGTCATGTTTGTGCGCCAAGCATTGTTCCAGTGCCACTCCTGCTCAACTCTCTGTTCACTATATATATATATATGTAT
>NC_029785.2:45659260-45673628 GCF_000816755.2 Arachis ipaensis | reverse complement strand
TTAAATCGCCTGAGGTGTGTCAGTTCCTGTGATAAAATAGCTGCATGATCAGTAAAATAGTAAAAATTCAATAAAACTTAAATAAGTAAGAAAACTACTACTACGCAAAATAACGAAGGATACGAAATTATCGGGTTGCCTCCCGACAAGCGCTTATTTAATGTCACTAGCTTGACATTTGATTATTGAAGTTTCTTCCTCTTCTTCCAGTTGGTTAAAAGAAATATCTCCAAGGGGGGAGAGGTGAAGATGAGTGCCCCCTGATATAAATTTCTCCGAACAAGCTTTCTTTTATTGTGATTAGCTTGATTCACCTTGCTTGTTGGGGTAGAGGTTGGATTGCTTTTTGCTGACCTTTTCTTCTTCATAGATATTCTTTTCTGTTTCTTGGTCACAATCCTCTTTTTAGTGCTTCCCTTGGTTACCTTTACTTCTTTGGTTTCAACATGTGGGTGTTGTGTGATGGTTAGAGTGTACCCTTCATCAAGAACTTCTTGAATTGGTGGTTCAATAAACTCACCCTCCATGCCACTCTCTGCTTTGTTTGAGTGTAGATTTCCATAATTGTTTTCATCCCTTGTAACCTCCTTTGTTTGTGCATCTTCCTTCTTTGTTGGTGCATCAACCTCCTTTGTTTTTGCATGTTCCCTTTCTTCCATGTGTGAGGGTGGAAAGTTCTCCAATTCACTGGAGTATAAACTCCTTTGATTGATTTTCTCACTTTCTTCCATAGAATCTTGCATTATATCTATTGGGAAGAAATTTGCTTGCTCCTCTTCTTGTGACTTGTTAATCGACTGCACATGTTTCTCTATATTTTTGACACTCGTCTTTATATCATGTAAGAATTCTTTCATGAGAAGCTCAAGATCTGATGGTATTTGAGATGAATAAGGAGGAAGTGATGGTACTTGATAAGAATAAAAAGAGGATAGTTCTTGGTAAGAATAGGTAAAGGGTGGCTCTTGATATGGGTAGAAAGATGATGGTTCTTGGTATGTATATGGAGGTGGTGGCTCTTGATAGTTGGAACATGGAGCACTAAAATTTCTTTGGTTTTGACCTTGCCAACCAAAATTTGGGTAGTTCTCCCATTCATAATGATATGAATCATTACTCAGGTGTGATTAGTAACCCATATGATCTCTCTCCATTATTTTTCCTTAGCACAAAATACCAAAAAGGATTAAACGCACCATGTGGTAAACAGGAAAGCAAAGAAAGAACAGAATTATACAAATTAAAATAAGAAAAATTAAAATAAAACTAACTAAGAAACACCAAATTTAATTTCAGAAATTAAGAAAAAAATATTAATACTATTTATTTATATTTTTTTTTGAAAACTAAAGACAAAAATAAAACAAAACAAATAGAATATAGAAAAAAATTTGAAGAAAACAAAAACGAAAATAAAAAAATAAAAAGAAAAATAAAATAAAAAAACGTTGTAAGTTTTTAGAAAGATCAAAAGAAAAAAATAAAATAAAATTAAAAGCAAAGAGAGGACAGGGGAATGGGAAACGAGAACGAAACACCAGGGGAGGGGGTTGCTAACGAAAAAAAAAATTTTTTTTTGAAAAATAATAAAACAATATTAAAATAAAATTAAAATTAAAACGCCTAATTTAAACAATCAAACAACTAAAACAACTAATAGTTGTTAATCACAGTCAATCCCCGTCAACGGCGCCAAAAACTTGGTGCGGAATTTCTAACCACAAACTAACCGGCAAGTACACCGGGTCATATCAAGTAGTACCTTACGTGAGTAAGGGTCGATCTCACGAGAATTGATGGATCAAGCAACAATAATTGATTGATTGGCTTAGTTAGACAAACAGAAAAGAGTGTTTGAGCAATATAAAAGACATTAAACAATATAAAAAATATTAAAGATAGGCAGATAAATAAGTTGGGAATAAAATATGGGGAAGGCAGTTAAGGTTTCAGAGTTATCTATTTTTTCAGATTAATTTTTCTTACTAACTATTTTAATTATGTAAGATTTAATTTATGGCAAACTATATGTGACTAGACCCTAATTCCTTAGACCTTTCTAGTCTCCTCTAATTCTCATCAACTGCCAATTCCTTGGTCAATTAATTCCAATTAGAGGGTGATGATCAAATTCTAGTTTATATGCCACAAAAACTCTAATTACCCAAAAATAAAAGGATTATATGTCATGTATCCCGTTAAATCCAGATAATTAAAATTTAGGAGAATATGTTTTCAAGCTGTTGTTCAAGTAAAGAACTTTTCCAAGTTATACAAGAACTCAAGTAGAAAGAGGGTCATACTTCCGTTCCACCCAAATTCATAAGATAAATAACGAAAACAATTCTTAAATATAAATCAAGACATGAATTAAAATAGAAAAAGTAATAAAATCAATCCATACAAATAGATAGAGCTCCTAACCTTAACAATGGAGGATTAGCTGCTCATGGTTCAGAGTAGAAAGCTAGGATTGTAAATTGGAATGGAATAATGTTCTCCGAACCCCCCCAAAAGAGAGGTTTCTTCTCCCTTTTATAACTAATCCTAATAACTTTAAAATCTAATTTCTAAAATTAAAATAATATCTTTTCCTAAAATTAATATTTGAATTTAAATTTGAATTAATTAACAAGTCTTCAGCTGATGGGTGGGGACCACTTATTTTGTCCATTCTGCAGCTTCTAATCTGTATTTTCTGGGCTGGAAACTGGGTCAAAACAGCCCAGAAATCGCCCCCAACGTTTTTCTGCATTTTCTGCACGTGGCGCATGTCACGTGTACGCGTCGCTGAGCAAATCTTCAAATCACGTGTATGCGTCAGTCACGCGTACGCGTCGCCATGGATACTTCCAAATCACGCGCACGCGTGCGCGTCGCTCCTTGCTGCCATCTCCTTTGATTCTTGTGCTGCAGAAACTCTATCAAATCCAGTTGAATGCTACCTAAAATAAACAGTATTGCATAAAACTCAAAATAGCATCCATAGTGGCTAAAATATAGTTAATTCTTAATTAAACTCAACAAATTACATGCAAATTTACTAGGAAAAAATAGGAAAGATGCTCACGCATCATTATTCAGTATTTCTTTCATGAACTTAGCGTATGAAGGCATTTGTTCAAGAGCCTCTGTAAATGGGATTTTGATCTCCAGCTTCTTGAAAACTGAACTTGGCGAATTGCTTATCCCTTTTTGCCTTCTGGAGTCTTTGAGGGTATGGTAACTTGGCCTTGTACTCAAGAGTTTTGAGTGGTGCAGGGTGAGTGTCCATAGTGCCTAAAGAAGGGTTTACCAGCTTGCTTAGAAGAGGTGTTCCCTGAATTCACACGTGTCTGGTCTTCCCTGTCTGGGCGTTCAACACCAGAACTGGTCCCTTCTTGGCATTGAACGCCAGGGCTACCCCTTTTGGGCGTTCAACGCCCTTAGTCGTGCCTTGGACTGCAGCTTGTGCATCTTCTACCAGTTCTTCTTCCCCCTATCTTTTACTGTTCTGAGGCTGGGTGGTTAGTGTCCTTTCACTCCTTAATTGGATGGCTTGGCTCTCTTCCCTTATCCGTTCAATCAGATGCTGTTCAACTTGGTTCAGTCGTGCCTTTATGTTCTTGTTGGAGGCACGAGTTTCTTGCAACACTTCTTGCAAACTCAGCAAATGCTGTGTGAGGGAGTGTAGTTGCTGGGTTAATGACTCACTTTGTTTTAGAGGGTTAGATTCAGTAGACACTATCTTGACCTCTCCTTTCATTAGAGTCTCACCAGATGAGTATAGGTGATGGTTGCTTGTGACTGTCTCAATGAGTTCGTGAGCTTCTTCAATTGTCTTTCTCATATGTATTGAACCACCAGCGGAATGATCTAGGGACATCCTAGCCATATCTATGAGACCATAATAGAAGATGTCTAGCTTAACCCATTCTGAAAACATTTCAATGGGGTATCTTTTCAGCATTATACTGTACCTCACCCAAGCATCATGAAGGGATTTATTATCTCCTTGTTTGAAGCCTTGAATGTCCAGTCTTAGCTGGATCAGCTTCTTTGGGGGAAAGTAGTGGTTCAAAAACTTGTCTACTAACTCATTCCATGTTTTCAAGCTTAATTTGGGCTGAGTATCCAACCATCTCTTTGCTTGGCCTTTTACAGCAAATAGAAAGAGCAGCAGCCTGTAGACATCCTGATCTACTCCGTCAGTTTAGACTGTGTCAGAAATTTGTAGAAAGTCTGCAAGAAATTCTGTGGGTTCTTTCTGCGAAAGTCTATGAAACTGGCAGTTTTGCACTTTTGCTGCACTAGAATGATCAACTCTGGGGGTGAGCTTGAAATGATTTACTCCAATAGGAGGTATACTAATGCTGCTTCCATAGAAGCCAGGAGTGGGAGCTGTATAAGACCCCAAAGTTCTTCTGGGTTGTGCACTTCCATCTAGATACATAGTGATTCTAGTGTTCCTGCACAGTCAAGAATTAAAGAAAGGTGGGGAGTCTCTATGTCAAAGTCTAGAGAACTCCCAGTGAGATACCCAAAAAAATTAAAAAAAAAAATCGAAAATAAATAAGTAAATAGAAAATAATAATTAAAAATGAAAAAATAAAAAAAAAAGTCAATTAAAGATTTTGAATTTCAAAAATTGGAAAGAAAAAGTCAAGAGAAAGAAACAAGATAAGATAAGATTTTAAAATTTTAAAGATTTTAAAATTCAAATTTAAAAGAAAGAAAAACAAACTAAATACTAAACTTTTAAAATTTGAATTTAAGTTAAAGATAAGATAAGTTTTAAAAAAAAATTCAAATTCAAATTTTAAAAGAAAGCAAAACTAACAAGATACTACAACTTAAAATTTTAAATTTGAAATAGGTTAAGATAACAAAATTTTGAAAATCAAAGAAAAGGATAAGATAAAGAATTTAAAGATAGAAAAGATAAACAAGAAAAATAAGATTACTAATCAAGACACCAAACTTTTAAAATTAAAATAAGATAACACAATTAACTAACTAACAATATTTAAAAATAAAATAAAAGATTTGATTTTAAAAATTTTTAAAATTTAAAAAGAAATAGTCAATCAAAGATTTTAATTAAATTTAGTGGAAAGAAAAAGTCAAACAAGATAAGATAAGGTCTAAACTTTAAAACAAGAGATTTGGTTTTAAAAATTTTTGAAGTTTAAAAAGAGAAAGTCAAATAAAGATTTGAAATTCAAATTTGAAAGAAAGGAAAACTAACCAATCACTAAACCTTTAAAATTTGAATTTAAAAAGAAAGATAAGATAACAAAATTTNNGAAAACTAACCAAATATTAAAACTTTTAGAATTTGAATTTAAAAAGAAAGATAAGATAACAAAATTTTAAAATCAAAGAAAAAGATAAGATAAAGATTAAAGATAAAAATATAAACAAGAAAATTAAATGAAAAGATACCAATGGGACACCAAACTTAAAAATTTTGAATTTAAACAACAATAATTTCAAAAAATTAAAATAAAAAACACTAAAGGACACCAAACTTAAAAATTTTGAAATTAAATGACACAAATTTCGAAAATTAGATAGAGAAACACTAAAAGACACCAAACTTAAAAATTTTGAAATCAAAGACACTAAATTTTCGAAAATTAAAAAGGAAAAATACTAAAGGAAACTTAAAGATTTTAAAATCAAACAAGGAAAAATACCACGAAAATTTCAAACACTAAGAAAGAAAAGCAAGAACAATTTTCAAAGACTCAAGAAAAGAAACAAAAACCAAATGGACACCAAACTTAAAAATTGACACCAGATTCAAACAAAAGAAGAAGATGACTAAAGAGAAAGAGTTTTTGAAAAAGAGATTTTTGAAAAGACACAAAGAAAATTTGAAAAATTTTAACAAGAAACACAAACAAAAGAAAAACAGTAAAAAGTACCTGATCTAAGGAGCATGACAACCGTTAGTTTGTCAATCACAAACAATTCCCGGCAACGGTGCCAAAAACTTGGTGCGCAAAATTTAAACTCGCACAACTGAACCGGCAAGTGCATCAGGTTGTCCAAGTAATACCTCAAGTTAGTGAGGGTCGAATCCCACGAGGAATCAGCAGAGCTCCTAACCTTAACCTAGGAGGTTTAGTTACTCATAATTTATAGAGAAACTTAGGTGTATAAAGTATGATCCGTCCTCCCTAGGGGGCGTTCCTAATTCCTAAGTGTTATTCTCTTTAAATAGGAGATGCTAACTCTAAAAAATGTTTATTTAAAATTAAAAGTATAAAGATATGTGAAACTAAGCTAAGGAGCGCTTAAATCCACTTCTGGGCCCACTTGGTGAGTGTTTGGGCTGAGCTTGGCGTCCAACTTGAGGGAGTGGGCATTGAACGCCCACGAGGGAGTGTCCACACTGCTTCCTTGCTCCCTTTGTAGCGTTGAACGCCATTTTGGGCATTTAACTTGGGAGGTTGGTCCTTCTTGGCCGTTGAACGCCAGAAAGGGGGTAGTTTGGGCGTTCAACGCCCGTTTTGGGCAGTCCAATCTGAATAAAAGTATAGACCATTATATATTTCTAGAAAGCTCTAGAAGTTAACTTTCCAAGGCCGTTGAGGACGCATCAATAAGACCTCTGTAGCTCAAGAAATGCTCATTTGAATACACAGAAGTCAGATTCTGATAACATTTACTATGCTTTCCTTGCCTTTGAATCAGACTTTGCCAAAACTTAACAAAATAACCCAAAATTCACCTAAAATTATAAGAAAAACACAAAAGCTCAAAGTATCATCCAAAAAGTGAATTTTTCCTTAAAACCTACTAAAACACAATAAAACTTAACAAAACATACTGAAAACACTAAGAAAATGACATAAAAAGTGTATAAAATATCTGCTAATCATTCGACGAAGGATGATGTATCATTCCAATCAAATCTAAAGCCCATCCTCAAAAAGGCCATGGTTTAATAATTGAATGTAATTCAAACACTGGGATCTGTTGTATCACTCTATGGCGCTGACATTCTTGGCATGCTTTCACATAATCGATGCAATCCATAATTAAAGAAGGCTAATAAACATGATGGTGACGAAGTGTCCATTTCATTTTTATTCCAGCTTGATGGGCACCACATATACCTCTATGAACCTCTCCCAGAGCAATATCTTTCTTTGATTGACTTATACATCTAGAGAGTTGATAAACTCCATTTTTAGGGTTTATCTTGTGCTTAATTTAGTAGATTGTATCCATTATTCTCACACTTATTCATATAATTCGCATGTTTTACATTTTCCTTCCTAATTTTGTACTATGATTGAAAACATGCTTCTTTGGCCTTAAATTTGCTAATTTTAATCCCCTCTTATTACCATTCGATGCCGTGATATGTTTGTTGAGTGTTTTCAAGGTTATAGGGCAGGAATAGCCTAGAAGACGGAAAGGAAGCATGCAAAAGTGGAAGGAACGCAAGAAAGTGATGTTTTGAGAAGCTAGCAGCGACGCGTACGCGTGGGCGATGCGTACGTGTGGGAGACGCGTACGCATGACTGACGCAGAAGACGAATGACGTGTACGCGTGACTAGGATTTTTGCCAAGCGATGCATACGCGTGAGTGACGCGTACGCATGACAGAGCGTCACGTGCTGCATTACACAGAAGATGCTAGGGGCGATTTCTGGGCACCTTTTGGCCCAGTTCCAAGCCCGAAAATACTGCTTAGAGGCTGCAGAATGGGGGAATCAGGAGGACACATCTCATTATTCACACATTAGGTTCTAGATGTAGTTTTCTAGAGAGAGAAGCTCTCTCATCTCTCTAGGTTTAGGATTTTTAGCATTAGTTCTTCTCTAATTCAGATTTCTAATTTACTTTACTTTAGCTTCTCTTCTACTCTTAATTATTCTAGCACTTTAGTTTCTCTTCTCTTGTTTATTTATTTATTTTCCAATTTAGTTTACAAACTTTTGATGTTAGATTCAATTTTCTATTTAATGCCATTTGAGGTATTTCATAATTATTGTTCCTTTCTTCGTTTGTTATTATTGATGTTTGCAATTGGTTGTTTAGATTTAATATTCCTTGTTAGTTTTCTATATTTTTATGTTGTGCCTTCCAAGTGTTTGATAAAATACTTGGGAAGGTTTTAAGTTAGATTTTTATATTCTTAGCTTGAATTGATTAATTAGAGACTCTTGAATCATCATAAGTCTCTTGTTGGTTGGTGATTGAAACTTGCTAGTTGGCTTGAATTTCACTAACTCTAGTCTTTGATTAGGACTTGTGAATTCAAGTTGATTTTCTCACTTGACTTACCTTCAATTGTTAGAGGTTAACTAAGTGAGAGTAAAAGGTAATTACTATCACAAATGACTATGATAATAGGGATATGACTTCCAATTATCAATCCTTGCTAGAACTTTTCTTAACTGTTATTTTAATTCCTTGTTATTTTACTTTCTTGTTCCTTATTTCAAAACCCAAAAAGATACAATCTCATAACCAATTATAAGTACACTTCCCTGCAATTCCTTGAGAGATGACCCGAGGTTTAATACTTCGGATTTTATTGGGTTTGCTTAAGTGACAAACAAATTAAATTCGATTGAGGTTTGATTGTCGGTTTAGAACTATACTTGCAACGCGATTATTTTTGTGAAATTCTTCACCGACGATTTCTCCTCCATCAATTTTTGGCGCCGTTGCCAGGGTGGTGGTTGCAGAAACTTGGAAGCGGTTATGGTGGTTTTGGGTTTGGAGGGAGAAGAAAAGATGGAACGTTGAGAGGGGTAAGGGACGCGTTTGGCTAGGGCTTGCGCGTCAGAAAAGATGGTTGCGTTGTGCTCCTAGCACCCTTCCAACGCAGTTTCAGCCCAACTCTCTGTTCATTTTTGCTAAAACGTGGAATTGGCATCGACGCGTATGCGTGGGTCACGCGTACGCGTCACACCCTTTTTTTTTTACACAACTAAATCATGAATTAAACGAAATAAACATATCTAAAAACAAAAATAAAAATCTAACTTATTACTAATATAAATAAAAGGGAAATTAGAAAGAATTTACCATGGTAGGGTGTCTCCCACCTAGCACTTTTTGTTAAAGTCCTTAAGTTGGACATTTGGTGAGCTCATTGTCATAGTGGCTTGTGTTTGAACTCATCTTGAAACTTCCACCAACTCTTGGATTTCCAATAAGCTTCAACATCTCCAAATAAATTCACCAAGCCTTGATGGAGTTCTCCATAAGCTTTGATCTCCCAAAGTTGATCCTCTTGTATGCCCGGATCCCAAATCTTGTTCCTACACCCGTCTGTAAGTTGTTCATCATCGCTCCAACCGGGTGGCAAGCAATCCGAATTCTCAATGTAATACCAAACTCTTCTCTTAGATCCAACCAAATGTTCACTAGTCCCACCCTTGCATCTAGCTCTTGAAATATCAACCTTGATGAGCCTTGATTTACAACTCCAACCACTAAACATCCTTCTCTTACGCTTAATTCCACAAAGCTTCCTAAGTTGGCCCTCCGTTTCAAGAATACCATACTCAAGTGGGATAGGAAGGCGAATAGAGATAAGTTTTACCCACTCAAATGAAGGAGTAGATGGCAACCTAGGTAGAGAAGTTTCCAACGATCTTGACAAAATATGTTCAACTCCCGTCCATCCTTTTCGAAGGACTTCTGCTTCCATATCATTCTCAGACTCAATCAGAGAAGGGTCTTCATACTCAAGGAGTTCAGTTGCATATGTAGATTCATCACTAGAAAGACTTGATTCATGATCCTCATCACCAAGGGAACTTGCTTTTTGATCTATTCCATCCAATTCTTTATAGGAAATATGCTATGGAGGTTGTGCAATAGCCTCTTTGACATTAATTTCAAGCTTCTTGGAGGAATAATCTACAACTCTGGATTCCCACGGAGGTTCAGCGTCTCCTAAGTCTTCAACCACTTCTTCCTCTTCGACTATTACGGCTTCCTCCACTTGTTCTAATACGAAATCACATTCCTCACTTTCCACCGGAGTTCCTAATCTCTCCTTCATGCTACATTCTTCATTAGATTCTCCACATGTAGCCATGGGAGTACCTTGAGTGTTGACGTGCAGTGAAGCTAAATTATCTACTACCTCGGTCAAGGTGGCTATAAACTCTTGTGTCGTCCTTTGTATCTCTCTTTGCTCTTGAAGAAGAATACTTAGAGTGTCATCCATTAGAGATTGGGGTGGATATGAGGGTTCATTACTTGGGAGGAAAGGTTCATGATATGAGGGTGGTTCATCATAATAAGGATGTGGCGGTTCAACACTCTCTATCTTTTCCACTTGTTGCACAACACACTCATCCGTAGAAATGCTTTGTTCATTGCATGAGTCCCTTGGGTCGAAATTTTGACGGATGGTTGCTTGAAGTTGATCCATTACTTCCTTGAGACAATCCTTTGACTCTTGTTCCACTTGGCTATCATAAGTAGGATCATAATGCTCTTGGATTGATGGATATTGACATTCTCCTATAGAGGGTTGTGGTGGAAAAGAAAATTCATATTGTGGTTGAAGATTTTCATACATTGGAGGTGGTGTATATTGAGGTGGTGGTTCTTAGGAGTAATTGGGTTGGAATTGAGGTGGCTCTATGTATGGTTCGTATGGCTCATAAGTTGGTTGGTATGGTGGATATGGGTTGGGGTCATAAGGAAATGTTTGATTATAGGTGGCTTGTGAGTATGGTGGTTCAAAGCTATGTTGAGGAGGGGGTTCATAGACATATGGTGAAGGTTGTTGATTGTCACGAAAAGGTCTACCATAATCATTGTCTTGGTATGCATCGTAGAATTTTCTCATAGCACATTGGAGGGGGTTGTTGCCAAGAGGGTTGATCAAATCCTTGTAGCTCCTCCCATCTTTGATTGTCCCAACCTTGATACATGTTCTCATTGTAGCTTCCACTTCCTACAACATAATTATAACCAGACTCATAGTCAAAGGGGTGAGAATTCATAATATCAAGAGAAAATAAAAACTAATAAAAATAAGCAACAAAGTCCTAAAACTAACAGAAAACTAACAAATAAGCAGAAAGCAAATATGTACAATAACCAATAATAAGGCACACGTTACCAAATCGCCGCCGATCGTTCTCTTTTCCCCCTTTCTCTTCTTATTTCCTTTTTCCTCCTCTCCCTTCTCTTACCCTTCTCTCTGCCGTTTCCTTTCCTGCCACCACCAGCGACCGCCACGGTCCACCATTACCGCCGACGAGCCACCAATCATCACCACAACTTCTTCTCTTCCTCAATTTCTCTCTCTTCCCTTCTTTCTCCACTATCTCAGCACCCAGGGCAGAATCTGGTGCCCTGCTCTGCGCCGCTCCCCTGTTCTCTGAGCCTGCGCCGCTCCTCTGTCGCTGCAGAACCACTGTGGCAGCGCCACCACTGGGCCAGTAGCGCCTCAGTCCTCTTTAGTCGCTGCCCCTTTCATTTCCATTTCCATTTCCATTTCTGCCTTTCCCAGGTTTTCCCCATGTTCTTCCCCTGTTCTACTGCTCTATTTTTAATTTTCGTTTAGTTAATTTTTCATGTTAATTTTAGTTAATTAATTTCTATTTGATTAGATGAGTTAGAATTGCATGTGGTTAGGTAGTTAGGATGTAGTTAGAGGATTTAGGCCTATTTTGCTATTTTTCACTGTCTAAAATGGATGATTGAACACTGCTTTGATTGAGTGATGATGATGTTTGTGTTCTATGCTTTCACATGCTGCTGTAATTGGTTATTTTGGATTTTCATACACTGTTTGTGCTGCTATGCTGATTTGAGTTGTGTTACTCTATTTGATTTTGCTTGAATCATATGAAACTGGTTTGCTACTGTTTGTTATCCGAGAACGTCCAATTTACTGCCAGAATGCTGCCAAAATTTTTGGAAATTTCCCTATTGTTAACTTGCAACTTAGGAATTGAACTTGGCACTCTTTGAATTAAGATTCATTTGGCTTATACCAAGTTTAATTCATAAGTTGATTTGGCTGGCATTTCCATTTTGTATCTTGATTCCCTTTTCATGTGCATTGACGGAATCAAGGGACTAGTTGTTGGAATTTTGTGGCAATTAGGACCTTGATTAACTAAATCATTTTGAACCTCTCTTATGTTTTGTACCACCCAAGTTAGGTCCAACTTTTATCCTTCATGATCATTTTCAAATTCACTTTTCTAATTGACCATTGAAGTGTTTTCTAAACCTTCAAGTGGCCTAGCCTTGTTGAACTCCTCTTAGTCAAGTTCAATAATTGTCATGCCACTAATACCTAACCCAGTTTTCTAACTTTGACTTAGTTGACTTTCTAACTCGTCTTTTCAGTTTTCACATTAACTCCTTTATATTCTTTCGAGCATGATGATTATTGTTGCTTAACAAACAAGCATTCTATTATCATTGCATGAATTCTTGGTTTGTGTCTTGATTGATGTTTGAATTCTGTTTTGCTTGCAGTCCAAGAATTCATTTCTTTAACTCACTTCATGGATGTTTTTCAATTTCTTTCTGTTGTCTGTTTTCTTTCTGTTGCCTATATCCTTATTTTTCCATGCTTAATTTTCTATATCCTGTGATTTCTATTTTTCAGGATGTCTGACAGAGGCAAGGGAAAAGCAAAGGTTACCTCCAAGAAGAGGAAGAAGTCTCAGTCTTCTACTGGTTCTGCAACCTTCAGTTATGCTAAGATCTATCTCTCTAACAAGGATAAGAAGGATCAGCTCCTGCCTTCTACCAACGTATAGAAATTTCCCAATTTGTACTGTGAGCTCCGCTTTCTGACTTTTGAGAAGCGAAAGCTCAACCTGGAGAAGAAGCTGGCTATCCTTTCAGATTTGAGGCAGTCTATTGAGCTTCGACTTGAGGGGTTGGGCCTGTCCTTCGTGGATAGGGAGCTGGATAAAGTGAACGAGTCATGGGTCCAAAAATTTTACTACAATTTCTTTTCACCGACCCTTGATTCGATTCACCTGAGAGGCGGACGGATTTTGATCGTAAAAGCTGACATTGAGGATGCTCTCCGCTCTCAGCCCAAGGCCAGTGATACAGACGCTTTTATGCAGGCTGAGGTGGATATGCACTGTCTGACCTATGACTATGATGCCTTGGAGAGTAGAGTTGCCCACCTGGATGCCCCTTAGGAGATGGATGCCAATAAAATGAAACCCAAGGGGATGATGTTCGACTATCTGACTAGAGAGGCGAGGGTATAGCAGCAGATTCTTGCTCATTATGTGATGCCTACCACGCACTTCACGGAGATTTTGGTAGACATGCTCGTTCTTATCAGGTGCATTATGGAGGGGAAGGAGCTATACTTTCCCCGCCTGATCAGAAAGTTTATGTGGCGAGCACATAGAAGAAGCACACTCCCATTTTCTGCTCTGGTCACAGAGATGGCTAAGCGGGCTGGCGTTCCATGGTTTACAGATGACGAGTCACCACCTCTGATCGACAGAAAGGAGAGACTTATTCCATGGGGGACCTGGGTGGACGATAGACCAGCCTCGTGATGAGCGGATATTTTATACGTTTTTTGGGGTTAATTTCATATAGTTTCTAGTGTGTTTTAGTTAGTTTTTAGTTTATTTTCAGTAGTTTCTAGGAAAAATTCATATTTCTGGACTTTATTATGAGTTTGTGTGTTTTTATGTAATTTCAGGTATTTTCTGGCTGAAATTGAGGGAGCTGAGCAAAAATCTGATTCAGGCTGAAAAAGGACTGCTGATGCTGTTGGATTCTGACCTCCCTGCACTCGGAATAGATTTTCTGGAGCTACAGAACTCCAAATGGCGCGCTTCCAATTGCGTTGGAAAGTAGACATCCAGGGCTTTCCAGAAATATATAATAGTCCATACTTTGCTCAAGGATAAATGATGTAAACTGGCGTTCAACGCCAGTTCCATGTTGTAGTCTGGCGTCCAGCGCCAAAAACAAGTTACAAGTTGAAGTTCAACGCCAGAAAAGGATTCAAAGCTGGCGTTGAACACCCAAAACAGCCCTATGCACGTGATTAGCTTAAGTCTCATCCCCAGCACACACCAAGTGGGCCCCAGAAGTGGATTTCTGCACCATCTATCATAGTTTACTCATTTTCTGTAAACCTAGTTTACTAGTCTAGTATTTAAACAACTTTTAGAGATTTATTTTGTATCTCATGATATTTTAGATCTGAACTTTGTACCTTTTGACGGTATGAGTCTCTAAACTCCATTGTCGGGGGTGAGGAGCTCTGCTGTGTCTCAATGAATTAATGCAAGTAATTCTGTTTTCCATTCAAACATACGTGTTCCTATCTAAGATATCCATTCGCACTTCAATGTGAATATGATGAACGTGACAATCATCATCATTTCCCCA
>NC_029785.2:45658872-45659114 GCF_000816755.2 Arachis ipaensis | reverse complement strand
GTACGATTGAGAACCTGCAGATGATTAGCCGTGCGGTGACAGCGCATCTGGACCCTTTTCACTGGAAGGATGGATGGTAGCTATTGACAACGGTGATCCACCAACACACAGCTTGCCATAGGAGGACGTGCGTGCGTGAATCAGAAAACAGAGGAAAGCAGAATTTCAGAAGACAAAGCATCTCCAAAACTCCAACATATTCTCCATCATTGCATACAAGTATAATTTGTGTTCTGCCTTTT
>NC_029785.2:45656771-45657573 GCF_000816755.2 Arachis ipaensis | reverse complement strand
GTTGCTTAGATTAGGAAAAATTTTTCTTTTTGGTTTAGAGTCTTTTATTATTTATACCTTGTTAAAACACTTTAAACTTATAGCTCAATTAGCTAGAGCGTGGTGCTTATGTTCGTCGTAATTGGCTAGCCTATTTTTAAAATCTTTTTCAAAAATAATTTTTCTTTGAATAAATCTTGTGCCAAACTTTAAGTTTGGTGTTTTCTTGTTGATTTTTCTTTGTTTTTCGAAAATTTTAGTTTGGTTTTCTAAAAATTTTAAGTTTGGTGTTCTCTCTTCATGTTCTTGTATTCTTGTGAGTCTTTAAAGTGTTCTTGAGTTTCCTTATGTCTTGATCTTAAAATTTTTAAGTTTGGTGTTCCTTGGTGTTTTCCCTCCAAAATTTTCGAAAACAAGGAGCATTAGATCTAGAAATTTTAAATCTTGTACTATCTTATTGTTTCTCTCTCTCCTCTTTAAATCCAAAAATATCTTTTCTCTCTATTTTAAAGCAAATTTTCGAAATTTACCTTTAAAATTCAGATTTTTATTTCAAAATTTAAAACCTTTTTCAAAAATCATCATATCCTTTTCAAAACTTCCTAACCACTTTCTCTCTCCTCATTTTTTTTCGAAAATCTTCACCTATTTTTATTTATTTTATTTTAATTTATTTTGTTTTCGAAATAAATAAATAATTAAATAAATAAAAATATTTTCTTCTATTTTACATCATCTCCCTTTCTCCATCATGGACCTAAGCGGAAATGAACAGTCCAGGAGGACTCTGGGGTCATATGCTAACCCCTCTACTGCTTCATAT
>NC_029785.2:45654763-45655955 GCF_000816755.2 Arachis ipaensis | reverse complement strand
TATCTCAGGACTCTTGAAATAAAGATTCCGTTTGCAGAGGCACTTGAGCAAATACCTTCTTATGCCAAGTTCATGAAAGAGATCTTGAGTCATAAGAAGGATTTGAGAGAAACTGAAAGAGTTCTCCTCACTGAAGAATGCAGTGCAGTTATTCTGAAAAGCTTTCCTGAAAAGCTTAAAGACCCTGGGAGTTTTCTGATACCATGCACATTAGAAGGTAATTGCACCAAGACAGCTTTATGTGATTTTGGGGCAAGCATCAACCTAATACCTGCATCCACTATCAGAAAACTTGGTTTAACTGAAGAAGTTAAACCAACCCGGATATGTCTCCAACTTGCTGATGGCTCCATTAAATACCCATCAGGCGTGATTGAAGACATGATTGTCAGAGTTGGGCCATTCACCTTTCCCACTGACTTTGTAGTGCTGGAAATGGAGGAGCACAAGAGTGCTACTCTCATTCTAGGAAGACCCTTCCTAGCAACTGGACGAACTCTCATTGATGTCCAACAGGGGAAAATAACCCTGAGAGTCAATGATGATGAGTTTAAGTTGAATGCTGTCAAAGCCATGCAGCATCCAGACACATCAAAAGACTGCATGAAAGTTGATCTTATTGACTCTTTGGTAGAAGAGATCAACATAGCTGTGAGTCTCGAATCAGAGGAAATGAAAGAGCCTCTGAAATTTCCTCTGGAAGAGGAAAAACCTCCTAAACCCGAGCTCAAACCATTACCACCATCACTGAAATATGCATTTCTGGGAGAAGGTGACACTTTTCCAGTGATCATAAGCTCTGCTTTAAATCCACAGGAAGAGGAAGCACTTATTCAAGTGCTAAGGACACACAAGACAGCTCTTGGGTGGTCCATAGGTGACCTTAAGGGCATAAGCCCAGCTAGATGCATGCACAAAATCTTATTGGAGGATAATGCTAAACCAGTGGTTCAACCACAGAGGCGGCTAAATCCAGCCATGAAGGAAGTGGTGCAGAAAGAAGTCACCAAATTGCTGGAGGCTAGGATTATTTATCCTATTTCTGACAGCTCCTGGGTGAGCCCTGTCCAAGTTGTCCCCAAAAAGAGAGGCATGACAGTGGTTCATAATGAAAAGAATGAACTGGTTCCTACAAGAACAGCTATAGGGTGGCACATGTGTATTAACTACAGAAGGCTCAATACAGCCACCA
>NC_029785.2:45637259-45654434 GCF_000816755.2 Arachis ipaensis | reverse complement strand
ACCATGGTTTGCAGACATTGCAAACTACAAAGCTGCAAGGTTCATTCCCAAGGAGTACAGCAGGCAACAAAAGAAAAAATTAATTACTGATGCAAAGTACTACTTGTGGGATGAACCCTATCTCTTCAAGAGATGCACAGACGGAATGATCCGTAGGTGTGTGCCTAGAGAAGAAGCACAGAGGATCCTATGGCATTGCCATGGATCACAATATGGAGGCCATTTCGGAGGTGAGCGAACAGCCACCAAGGTCCTCCAATGTGGCTTCTATTGGCCCACACTCTATAGAAATTCCCGAGAGTTTGTACGTAACTGTGACAGTTGCCAAAGAGCTGGTAATCTGCCTCATGGTTACGCCATGCCTCAACAAGGAATCTTGGAGATTGAGTTGTTTGACGTATGGAGAATTGACTTCATGGGACCTTTCCCACCATCATACTCAAACACTTATATTCTGGTGGCAGTTGACTACGTATCAAAATGGGTAGAGGCCATTGCCACACCCACCAATGATACTAAAACAGTGCTGAAGTTCCTCCAGAAATATATCTTCAGCAGGTTTGGGGTCCCTAGAGTACTAATCAGTGATGAGGGCACTCACTTTTGCAACAAACAGCTTTACTCTGCCATGGTCCGGTATGGGATTCGCCACAAGGTGGCAACTCCATATCATCCACAAACTAATGGGCAAGTTGAAGTCTCTAACAGAGAGCTAAAAAGAATCCTAGAACGGACTGTAAATACCTGTAGAAAGGATTGGGCAAGAAGCTTGGATGATGCTCTGTGGGCATACAGAACAGCATTCAAGACTCCTATAGGGATCTCTCCATACCAACTTGTATATGGTAAGGCATGTCACCTGCCCGTGGAACTGGACATAAAGCCTACTGGGCAACCAGATTCCTGAACTTTGATGCCAAATTAGTTGGAGAAAAAAGATTGCTTCAGCTAAATGAGCTAGAGGAATTCAGATTCACTGCTTTCGAAAATGCCAAGCTTTATAAAGAGAAACAAAAAAAATGGCATGACAGAAAGCTGTCATCTAGAATCTTTGAACCAGGACAGAAGGTTCTGTTGTTTAACTCTAGACTCAGGCTATTCCCCGGGAAACTGAAATCCCGGTGGAGGGGACCATATGTGATTACAAGTGTATCACCATATGGTTATGTGGAACTTCAAGATATTGATTCTGATAAGAAGTTCATTATTAATTGACAGAGAATCAAGCATTATCTTGAAGGCAATATTGAGCAAGAGTGCTCAAGACTGAAGCTAGATTAAAAGCTCAGCAAGGTACAGCTAAAGACAATAAAGAAGCGCTTGCTGGGAGGCAACCCAGCCATGGGGCATCACTTCCTCTAAGCATTTTGTTCGTTTTTTCTTCATATTTTTCATTTTAATCTTAATTTTCATGTTTCAATTCATGATTTCTTGCATAAACATGTTACAAATCCTGATTTCTAAAATCCCTAATTTCTAAAAACCCTTCTTTAAAAATATTAAATGTATCTTAATCCATAAGCAATCCTTTTTTTCAATCCAATTCAACTCTTTTTCAAAATTTTCAAAACAAATCTATCTCTTTTCATTCAAAAATCTTTTCAACTAATCAATATCTTTTTCAAATCTCCATATTATCTTTTTCAAAAATCCAATTTTATCTTTTTCAAATATCTTTCATATCTTTTCAATTTTAAATTATATATTTTCTTATCATACTTATTTTTTTTAAAATCATATCTTCTATCTTATCTTTCCCCTATTTTCGAAAACCCCCCTCCCTTTTAAAAACCCATTCGCCCTCCTTCCTCTCATCCACCATCCTACACTAGCTCCCCTTCTATCCCTCTCCTTTCTTTTCTTTTGCTTGAGGACAAGCAAACCTCTAAATTTGGTGTGTTTATCCGTGATCACTAAACCATACCCACTAAGATCATGGCTCCTAAAGGAAAATAACCCACTCCAAGAGGCAAGAAAGAGAGTGTTCCAAAACCACTTTGGAATCAAGGAAAGTTCTTAACTAAAGAACATTCAGACCATTATTACAAAATAATGGGTCTAAGATCAGTGATCCCGGAAGTTAGATTCAATCTGAAAGAAGACGAATATCCGGAGATCTAGGAGCAAATTCGAATCAGGAACTGGGAGATCCTAGCTAATCCTGAAACGAAAGTGGGAAGGAATATGGTCCAGGAGTTCTATGCTAATATGTGGCAAACAGACAAGCAAAGACTATTTGGATCTGCTTTCTATGACTATCGGACCTTGGTCAGAGGAAAGATTGTTCATACCCACCCTGACAAGATCATAGAGATCTTAAAGCTACCTCAGCTGAAAGATGATCCAGACTCCTTCAATAGAAGAATGATGATAACAGACAAGGGCCTCATCATTAAACATGAATAAAATAGAAGAATTTCTTTAGAATAAGAGGCAATATTTTTCGAGTTTTTAATAAGATAAATTCTTATTATTTACATGTGGTGGCAATGCTTTCTGTCTTCTGAATGAATGCTTGAACAGTGCATATGTCTTTTGAATTTGATGTTTAAGACTGTTAAATATGTTGGCTCTTGAAAGAATGATGAACATGAGACATGTTATTGATAATCTGAAAAATCATAAAAATGATTCTTGAAGCAAAAAAAAGCAGTGAATACAAAAGCTTGCAGAAAAAAAAATAGAGAAAGAAAAAGAAAAAGCAAGCAGAAAAAGCCAAAGCTCTTAAAACTAAAAGGCAAGAGCAAAAAGCCAATAGCCCTTAAAACCAAAAGGCAAGGGTAATAAAAAGGACCCCAAGGCTTTGAGCATCAGTGGATAGGAGGGCCTAAAGGAATAAAATCGTGGCCTAAGCGGCTAAACCAAGCTGTCCCTAACCATGTGCTTGTGGCGTGAAGGTGTCAAGTGAAAACTTGAGACTGAGCGGTTAAAGTCAAGGTCCAAAGCAAAAAGAAGAGTGTGCTTAAGAACCCTGGACACCTCTAATTGGGGACTTTAGCAAAGCTGAGTCACAATCTGAAAAGGTTCACCCAATTATGTGTCTGTGGCATTTATGTATCCTATGGTAATACTGGAAAACAAAGTGCTTAGGGCCACGACCAAGACTCATAAAGTAGCTGTGTTCAAGAATCAACACACTGAACTAGGAGAATCAATATCACTATGTAAATTCTGAGTTCCTATAGATGCCAATCACTCTGAGCTTCAATGGATAAAGTGAGATGCCAAAACTGTTCAGAAGCAAAAAGCTACTAGTCCCACTCATCTAATTAGAATCTGAGCTTCACTCAAAAACTCTGAGATATTATTGCTTCTTAAATTATTTGTATTCTATTTTATTTATCTAGTTGCTTGAGGACAAGCAACAGTTTAAGTTTGGTGTTGTGATGAGCGGATATTTTATACGCTTTTTGGGGTTAATTTCATATAGTTTCTAGTGTGTTTTAGTTAGTTTTTAGTTTATTTTCAGTAGTTTCTAGGCAAAATTCATATTTCTGGACTTTACTATGAGTTTGTATGTTTTTCTATAATTTCAGGTATTTTCTGGCTGAAATTGAGGGAGCTGAGCAAAAATCTGATTCAGGCTGAAAAAGGACTGCTGATGCTGTTGGATTCTGACCTCCCTGCACTCGGAATGGATTCTCTAGAGCTACAGAACTCCAAATGGTGCGCTTCCAATTGCGTTGGAAAGTAGACATCCAGAGATTTTCAGCAATATATAATAGTATATACTTTGCTCAAGGATAGATGACATAAACTGGCGTTCAACGCCAGTTCCATGTTGCAGTCTGGCGTCCAGCACCAGAAACAAGTTACAAGTTGGAGTTCAACGCCAGAAAAGGGTCCAAAGCTGGCGTTGAACGCCCAAAACAGCCCTATGCATGTGATTAGCTTAAGTCTCAGCCCCAGCACACACCAAGTGGGCCCCAGAAGTGGATTTCTGCACCATCTATCACAGTTTACTCATTTTCTGTAAACCTAGTTTACTAGTCTAGTATTTAAACAACTTTTAGAGATTTATTTTGTATCTCATGACATTTTAGATCTGAACTTTGTACCTTTTGATGGCATGAGTCTTTAAACTCCATTGTTGGGGGTGAAGAGCTCTGCTGTGTCTCGATGAATTAATGCAAGTATTTCTGTTTTCCATTCAAACATGCGTGTTCCTATCTAAGATATCCATTCGCACTTCAATATGAATGTGATGAATGTGACAATCATCATCATTCCTCCACACACGCGTGCCTGACAACCACTTACATTCCACCGTAGAATGAATGAATATCTCTTAGATCTCTTAATCAGAATCTTCGTGGTGTAAGCTAGATTGATGGCAGCATTCAAGAGAATCCGGAAAGTCTAAACCTTGTCTGTGGTATTCCGAGTAGGATTCAGGGATTGAATGAATGTGACGAGCTTCAAACTCACGAGTGCTGGGCGTAGTGACAGACGCAAAAGGATAGTAAATCCTATTCCGGTACGATTGAAAACCTGCAGATGATTAGCCGTGCGGTGACAGCGCATCTGGACCCTTTTCACTGGAAGGATGGATGGTAGCCATTGACAATGGTGATCCACCAACACACAGCTTGCCATAGGAGGACGTGCGTGTGTGAATCAGAAAATAAAGGAAAGCAGAATTTCAGAAGACAAAGCATCTCCAAAACTCCAACATATTCTCCATCATTGCATACAAGTATAATTTGTGTTCTGCCTTTTTTTCCTTGCAATCAAAATTGATAAGTGAATTATTTTATTGTTTTCCTGACTAAGAGTTACAAGATAACCATAGATTGCTTCAAGCCAACAATCTCCGTGGGATCGACCCTTACTCACGTAAGGTATTACTTGGACGACCCAGTGCACTTGCTGGTTAGTGGTACGAGTTGTAAAAAGTGTGATTTACAATTCGTGCACCACCCCGCGTAGAGCCAGAGCCCGTTCAGCAGCAGCAACATCTGGGCCATCATCTTCTTCAGCTGCAGCCGGACCCACTGCACCATCTACAGCTGCCAGGTAGCCACCACCATCATCAGAGCCCCAGCTGACTTACCGACTCGTCCAGCACCTTATTGAGCGCATGGACCGGAGTGAACGTCGCAACCAGCGATGCTACCAGCGCTTGAGTCAGATGTTAGCATCGTTGGGAGCCGTCATACCCCTGATTCTGACACTTCCGACCATTCCGAGGAGGAGGCGGATCATGAGGAGGAGGCTAGGCAGGCAGAGGCACCTCCAGAGATTCAGGCTTCTACACAGCCACAGCCCCAGCCCCAGCCCCAGCCAGATGCAGGTGACGATCCTTCTCACCCAGCTTGACTGAGAGCATCAAGGACGATGCTGTGATTTAAGTGTGGGGAGGTCGCCGTCTCCGGCGAATTATATTTTGGTGAACTATTTCAGACTTTTGTTTTATTTTGCTTTATTTTGTTTTATTTTTAGTACTTGCAAATTTTTATTTTATTGTACTTTTGTTTATTTTTATTTTTTTGCATTTTGCACTTTGGGCTTGTATATATCTTAGATATTTAGCTTGAATTGTACTTTTAGTTTATTAGTTGTGATTTGGAAAAATGTAGATTATTGAGCTTAGTTTACCCTTTTGCATATGAGAATTTGGTTTGATTGAAAATAGGGAGTAAACTAAAAACTTTTAGCTTTTCATAGTCACAACATTTCATTTAGTATATATACAATAATAAATGTTGGTCAATTTGTTGAAAATTTCAAGAAATACATTTTTCTTAGAACGGAAATTTAAGATTCACATTGATTTGAGTTAAAACTTTTTGTAACTTGCATGATATATATATATATATAATTGGAATATGGTTTTTGAGCTAAGAACACACAACCTGTGAGATTTTGAGCTTAATTGCCTGGTTACATTATTTAACCATGATTTTTATTCTTCTGTGTTTTCTTCTCTATGATTGCGATCTTTGGTTTGTTCCATTCTATATGTCCATTGTTTAGTGTATATTCATGCATATATGTGATTCAGGCCATCATTTGATATTAGCTCACTTATCCCAAATAGCCTACCATTCCATTTACCTTTGTTTGCCACTTTGAGCTTTTTTAACCCCATTTGTTCTTTATATTACCACATCACTAGCCTTAAGTGAAAAAATAATTAATTACCCTATTTAAATCTTTGGTTAGCTTAAGATAGATATTGTGTGTTAACTAAGTGTGGGAAAATGTGGGAACTATGGTTGATGAGAAATTGTTGTATTTTTACTAACAAATATTGGGAATTTGGGTGCTTACTCATGTGAAATTAGAAAAAGCATATGCATTGATATATGTTAGGTGAGAACTTAGGTTAGTCAAAGATTCATATGATAGCTCACTTGGCCATACATATATCCTCACCCTTACCTTAGCCCCACTACAACCTTGAAAAGTCCTCATGATATTTGCATTTGTACACTTGATAATTATTGATTGGTTAGATGAAGAACAAAGTTTTAGAAAGCATGATTAGAGGAGATTTGAGTGGTTTAACCCCAAACACTTGAGTGATTAGAGTGCATATACAAATCCAGTGAGGGTTCAATTGCTCATTTTCATATGTCCATATTTGATCATTGATTATCTTGCAAGTTTGTTAACTCTTTTGATCAACTCAACTCAATTGTGAATGTGCTTTGACATGATTAATTTAGTCCTTGATTGTACATATATGATTTCTTGTAAATTTGACTCACTTTGACCACATATATGTTTATATATATAGATATATAGTAATTAGAATAGCATGATGCATGTAGGTAGCTTACATCTAGATAGGTTGCATTGCATAAGTTCTACCATTTTGCCTTCACTCTTTTGGTTCTCTTGAGCTTAGCATGAGGACATGCTAATATTTAAGTGTGGGGAGATTGATAAACCCTATTTTTAGAGTTTATCTTGTGCTTAATTTAGTAGATTTTATCCATTATTCTCACACTTATTCATATAATTCGCATGTTTTATATTTTCCTTCCAAATTTTGTACTATGATTGAAAACATGCTTCTTTGGCCTTAAATTTGCTAATTTAATCCCCTCTTATTACCATTCGATGTTTTGATATGTTTGTTGAGTGTTTTCAGGGTTATAGGGCAGGAATGGCCTAGAAGATGGAAAGGAAGCATGCAAAAGTGGAAGGAACGCAAGAAAGTGATGTTTTGAGAAGCTAGCAGTGACGCGTACGCGTGGGCGACACGTACGCGTGACTGGCATAGAAGACGAACGACGCGTACGCGTGAGCCACGCGTACGCATGACTAGGATTTTTGCCAAGTGACGCGTACGCGTGAGTGATGCGTACGCATGACAGAGTGTCACGTACTGCATTACATAGAAGACGCTGGAGGCAATTTCTGGGCTCCTTTTGGCCCAGTTCTAAACCCAAAAACACTACTTAGAGGCTGCAGAGTGGGGGAATCAGGAGGACACGTCTCATTATTCACACATTAGGTTCTAGATGTAGTTTTCTAGAGAGAGAGAAAGGCTCTCTCCTCTCTCTAGGTTTTAGGGTTCTTAGCCTTAGTTCTTCTCTAATTCAAATTTTTACTTTACTTTAATTTAGCTTCTCTTCTACTCTTAATTATTCTAGCACTTTAGTTTCTCTTCTCTTGTTTATTTATTTATTTTCCAATTTAGTTTATGAACTTTTGATGTTAGATTTAATTTTCTATTTAATGTAATTTGAGATATTTCATAATTATTGTTCCTTTCTTTGTTTGTTATTATTGATGTTTGCAATTGGTTGTTTAGATTTAATATTCCTTGTTAGTTTTCTATGTTTTTATGTTGTGCCTTCCAAGTGTTTGATAAAATTCTTGGGAGGGTTTTAAGTTAGATTTTTATATTCTTAGCTTGAATTGATTAATTAGAGACTCTTGAATCATCATAAGTCTCTTGTTGGTTGGTGATTGAAACTTGCTAGTTGGCTTGAACTTCACTAACTCTAGTCTTTGATTAGGACTTGTGAATTCAAGTTGATTTTCTCACTTGACTTACCTTCAATTGTTAGAGGTTAACTAAGTGAGAGCAAAAGGCAATAACTATCATAAGTGACTATGATAATGGGGATAGGACTTCCAATTATCAATCCTTGCTAGAACTTTTCTTAATTGTTATTTTAATTCCTTGTAATTTTACTTTCTTGTTCCTTATTTCAAAACCCAAAAAGATACAATCTTATAACCAATTATAAGTACACTTTCCTGCAATTCCTTGAGAGACGACCCGGGATTTAATACTTCGGTTAATTTTATTGGGTTTACTTAAGTGACAAATAAATTAAATTTGATTGAGGTTTGATTGTCGGTTTAGAACTATACTTGCAACGTGATTATTTTTGTGAAATTCTTCACCGATGATTTCTCCTCCATCAAGAGTTCTCCATCGATGCCTTTCCTATATAAATCATCAGCCATCAACACGAAATTCATCGCTTTCTGCTTTACTTTCATGTTAACTCGAATGTTAGAATCTTTTAAATATTCAGCAATTGGCTTTCTCCAATCATCATCTTCCCATTCATCCAAAAGTAAGGCCTCTCTTTCATCAACAGGCACTAAAATCTGACGAACCCTTCCCAATTTTCCTAACATCTTTGGGAATACTCTGTATCTTGATGCAATTTGGGCTAATTCATTAGAAATTTCGTTCCAAATCCTTGGAATATAAACCAATGACACTTTTCGAAAAGATGCAAACAGTTCCCATGCCATCAGTAGATAATTTTGTAACTTCTCATTATTGCACTTGAATTCTTTTAATAACTGCTTCAAAACTAACTGAGAATCCCAAAAATTTGAATATCTATAGCCCATTTTTCAATAAAAAAGAAACTCTGATGGAACACCTTTCGGTGAAATAATTAAAATTTCCACTCCAACACCATCTTTATGTTTCTAACCATCAAAATATAAATTCCAATAATCAACTAATACATCGATTACGTTTGCCCCCTGATTTTTAAGATTATTCGAATAGTCTACTAGAAAATCTGTAATAACCTGACCTTTCACAGCTTTGGCTAGAACGTATTGCAAATCGAATTCTGTGAAGGCTAACATCCATTTTCCTAACCGTCCTCTGAGCATCGGATAAGACAACATATACTTAACTAAGTCAGTCTGGGCGACAACTTTCACAAGTTTAGCAACCATATAACACTTTAGCTTCGTGCAAGCATAATAGAAAGATAAACACAACTTTTCAATAGGTGAGTACCTTGTCTCGATATCAATTAACACTCGACTAAGATAGTAGATAGCCCGTTCATTTCCATCTTCATCATCCTGGGCCAACATACACCCAATTGTATCCATGGATGCTGTAATATAAAACTTTAAAGGCTCATGAGAATGAACACTTGCCATTACTGGGGTTTTCGACAAATAAACTTTGATTCACTCAAAAGCTTTTTGATGTTCTTTTGTCCATTTGAACTATGTTTCGTTCTTAAGATTCACCAAAGGTGTAAAGACTCGAGTTCGACCTGAAAGGTTCGATATAAACCTTCTGAGGTAATTCACCTTACCAAGAAATGATTGTACCTCTTTTTTAGACTTTGGTGGGGACAACTCTAATATTGCATTAGCCTTGTTTTTATCAATAGCAATTTGCTTTTTGTGAACCACCAATCCCAAGAAATTTCCTGCGGACACCCCAAATGCACACTTTAAAGGTTTTATTTTTAACCATTTTTTCCACATTGTATTAAACGCCTTCCTCAGATGGTCAATATGTTGGTTTGCTGAATTCAACTTAACCATTACGTCATCAATATATACTTCCATACAATTGCCAATATATTCATGAAAAATAGCATTTATGGCACGTTGATATGTAGCACCAGCATTTTTTAAGCCGAACGGCATAACCACCCACTCATATGTCCCTAATGCTCCAAGGCATCGGAAATCAGTCTTGGATACATCATCTTCTACAATAAAGATTTGATTATATCTCGAATAACTGTCCATGAAACTTAACATTTTATTGCCTGTAGTAGAATCGATTAACATATTTACTATGGGCATAAAGTACTCATCCTTTGGAGTAGCATTATTCAAATCTTAAAAATCAATGCATACTCTTAATTTTCGATTTTTATTCATCACAGGGATAATATTCGAAACCCACTCCACATATCATGCAGTTCGAATAAATTTTGCTTTAATCAAACGTTCAATCTCCTCTTTAATCTTTTGATTAATTTCAGGAGCAAATCGCCGAGGCATTTGCTTTACTGGTCGAGCACCTGCTTTTAAAGCTAATCGATGTTCTACAAGAGAACGATCAAGACCAGGCATATCATGATAATCCCAAGCAAAACAATCCTTGAATTCTTGTAAAAGGTTAAATAATTCTGTTCGAAATGGATTTGCAAGATCTTTACATATGTAAGTAATTCAAACGTCGTCAACAGATCCCAAATTAATTTCTTCTAAAGGATCTTGTGATTCAAAGCCTTTTGCAAATTCATCATCTCTTACCGAATATTTTAAAAATCTAAAGGTTCTAAATCATAGATGCAATCAAAAGATAAATCAACAGATTCATTGGAATTAAGATGCAGTTGATTATCCATCGCATTAATAGTAACCTTGTTTTCAATTCAATGTACTTCCGCTATATCAACGGCAGTTTGATTGATAACATTATTAAAATTACGAAAACAAAAAGGATTTAAACCATGACTAAATTCGTTCGACTGAATCGAATCTGTACTACCAACTGAAGAAGAAGAAACTACGTTCTTAACTGATTCGACTTTATCAGAAGAATCACTTTTATTTTCAATTAAAGAAAAACTACTTAAATACTTATTTAAAGTTACCAGGTAATTTGAGATGCCTTGTTCATCTGCCATGGAAGAATCGTCTTCAAACTACCACTTACTCCGAACAATCCCACCCAATTAGAGGAAAACCAAGTTGCGGATGGCGAAGCTTCACATTTAATCCTTCCAAAGTCAAATAACAACCCTCACAGTTGAAAGAATTAAGCACCCTATCGACCTGCAAAGGCTTCAATTTAAGACTATATACTCTGAAATCAACATGTAATTGTTCAACATAAAACTTGAATCAGCCCTAATTATTTCAGATTTTCCCTCCTCTGTCCACAAAAGAACACTTTGGTGCACAATAGATGGAACTGCCCCAACTCCATGAATCCAATCATGTCCCAACAAGGCATTATAACTGGCCTTCGAAGACACCACAACAAAAAACAGTGTTTCTATCAGACGATCCAACTTTCACCTCAAGCGTTACTAGACCTTTTGCAGGAGTTAAAACTCCACTGTAATCTGTCACAGAGATGTTGGTGGAGATTAAGTCATCAGGATATTTGCCTACCTTCATCAACATCCTTTCTGGCAAAATGCTTATTGCTGCTCCTCCATCAATCAAAACTTTATTTATCTTGATCCCACTCATGACTGCTGTAATGTGTAACGGGCGCAAATGAGACTTCTGCTTTTCAGAAGGCCTTTAAAAGTATCCAAGTTCATCCTCATATCGAATGAGCGAAAAGGCTTCTTCATCATCAACATCATAATCTTCCATTGGATTACCTTCATATTCCCCCAAATACTGAGTTGGGATTATCGAAATAGTAGTGACCATCTCGTCTTCACCTTCTTCGAAGTACTCCTCATCCAGATTAGCAACCTTGTCTTTATCATTCTTGGATGTGACAACCATAGCTTTACCCTTATCCAGCTTTACTGGAGAAGGAATACCTTTTGAACAAGTCTCCTCATCGATTGGAAACACTACTCGAGAATGCACAGAAGGGTTGCCCCCTTAGTCTTGTCATCTTGAGAATTCTTGGACATTTGGCGTCCTCTTCTTCCTCTACCCCTTTGGTACCCCCTGGCTCGGCCAAGAAAGTAAGGATATCGACCTCAAGGAGGACCCCTATGGCCCCATTATGGATTACGCTTGTAATAAGGATCCCTATTCTGAAACTCTTGACAATTGCGAATCCATTGTACACCCAGAGCTTGAGAGCGACTCATAGGCACAACAACATTCCTCTGAGGGCCACTAGAACTTTGTCCCTCTGTTCGTCAAATAGGATGTTTTTGGTGGGCTTGCTCTTCTTTAAGTGCCAATTCCTTCTTCATCCTTTCCTTCTCGAAAATGGCAGCAGCTTCAGCATAAAAAATTGCATTGCATCGAGGACACAGAGATACGTCCCGATCCTTCAGTTTTTGCTGAACTAAAAAAATCTAACATCCCATCTCCTGCCCCAAGGTAAAGAGATCGAACACCTGATTCAAAGTTTTCCAGGGCCACATCGAAGTCATAAGACATCCCAACCATATTCACGCCAAAATATGGCTCAACAAAACTGGCTTCACTATCAAAGGGGATCAGAATCGACCTTCATTTCTATCTTTCCATCATCGAATTTCAATCGCCCTTCTATGATAGTTTCTTGTATCAAATCCCTGAAACGGACACAGTTATTAGTCGAATGACTAGTTGCTTGATGAAACTTACAATAAGGTTTCCCTTTTAACTCTTTTACCGAAAGCAAAGTTCTGCCTTCAGGTAAAATTAACTGTTTATCTTTAAGCAACACATAAAAAATCTGATATGATTTCGAAATATCAAAATTATATCTCTTTCTACTTTTCTGTTTTGCATCACTCGACTTTTTACTTTTTGGAATTTTCTTAAGTAAGGAACAAACATAGGGTGGGCCTTTCCTAAGTTCAGCCAAATCAACTTCTGCCTCTAAATTGAACTCCTTATCGGAGGACTCCATTGCCACATAAGAGACTTTCTCTTTTCGAGAGAAAGATTTACTCTTTAACTTCCTTTCATCATTCTTATATTTCTCTTTCTCTTTTTTAGAATTTCAACCTGACGAACTCTTTCAGCCAAATGAGCCAAGTCAGGTATATGAACATTAAGCAACTTTCGACGCATATATAATCTGAATCCCATAATTGCTATCTTTACCACTTTGCTTTCACGAAGAGATACATAGCACCGACTCCTAGCGTTTTTGAAACGAATCATGTAATCATCGATGGTCTCACCATCTTCACGTTTCAAAGCCACTAAATCAGTAAAATTGGGCATGAAAATCATTCTCTAACTGATCCCATGTTATTATCGAATTTGGTCTAAGATTCGAAAATCAAGTGAAAGCATTTTTATTAATGATGAAGGAAAAATTTCATTTTCAAATTTTTATTATTAGCCAAATTTTCAATCTCAACCAAATATCGAGCAACGTGTTCAGTAGTAGACTCCCCAACTTCTGCAGCAAACTTTGTAACTATCTTGGGATTTTTCACCCCTCTTGGCACTTCAGCCATTTGAACATTATGAGGGAAGGCTGACACAAAATGGGGTCGATTCACAAATCCTATATTAATTCCAACCCTATTGAGGACATCTTCTACAATTCTTGTGACCTGATAACGTTCACCGACTTGATTAGCACTTAATCGAGCCAATACGTCATCAGCATTTTGGCCACGAGGAATTAACTGAGGATTTTCTCTTCCCTTAAGATCATTTTCATTTTGAAACAAATTTTCAAAATCTTCATTGGTTCCTCCTGCATTCTAACTTTCTCCTTCATCATAATCCACAATTCGTGCAATCTGTTCGACTTGCCTCGCAAGACGATCGAACTTCATTTCATGATCAGGCATCATGGGATTTAAAATTGTGGTCATTTGTGGGGTCAATAGTTTGACCAAATCATGATAACTTTCTTCTACATGTTGATGAAATGCTACCACCGAATTGGAAGCATTCGATATCAAACCCACATTAACATCTCGAGAAAACTCGGGAAGTTGTTGTGACATTTGAACAGTATTCACTCCACTTGCACTTCCAAATCGAATCGGAGGGCCAAAGCCACTTACTGGTGGCGTATAACTTGGAGGAAAACCATAAGGTGGCCAACCAATGGTTACTTGAGGTTGCGTTGGTATTGGATTACCATATGGACGAGTGTTACGTCCATTGTTCACACCCTGCACATTTATAACTGCCACACTTTCGCTTACTACCACACTTTCCGAACGTGAAGTGACGTCTGAAGTTTGTGCAACTACTGGTGCACTATCATTTTTTGATGAGCCACCGTTAGCATTCGAAATTTTATCTGCATGTGTATAACCCTTCCACTTCTTAATTGCATACACTATGACCACACTAAAATCATTTGACACACTTAATTTTAAAATTGTCCCACCGGACGTGCCAATTTGTTTTGTCGATTTTTAGCAAATTGATGGTGGTTCGATATCTAATAGTTTGGGAGCAAAATCTACTCCTCTTTGCGAGTACTTTTTTTTAAAGTGCATCAAAAACCTTTCGATCGGACATAAATTTAAGAAAATCTAAAAATAATAAACAAAGACTTTGAACATAAATCGACTGAATTTGAAATGATTTGCATTAAATTTAAACAAAGCAGTAAAATGCCTTCGATTATATCAAAGGACTTTGAATTCGAAAAATAAAAGTACCGGGAATATAAATTGGACAAGAATGTTAAATGTTGTTTGAAAGATAAATTTGTAAGAAAAATAAAATTTGCAGAAAAATGTGAATGAAAAGTAAAACAAATGGAAGGAACATTACAGAAATTCGATTCGAAACAGACTTAGAAATTCGCTGGGATGTGAGTGTGCATGAGTAATTTCTGAAGCAAAGTTCTAACCCTTATGTTTTCGAGCCTTCTCCTATTTATAGCCATCTCCAGCCAATCAAGTTAAAATGTAACTCCTACGTTGATGAAAACATGTGAAACTGTTCCTGTTTCTCTTGCTTTATAATATAACGTCCAAAAAGCAATCTTCGAACCTTAAGGTCTTCAATTTCTTTCATCGATCAACTCACCGACCAACTATAATAATCAGACTTCAACTCAATATCAAAATGCTTTTTCGATGTAAGCTTTCCTCTGAGAATACATGCTCACTGACTCTCAAATAACTCCCTTCTTCGAAATTAATTATTTTCGACTAACAATTTATTCGACTTAATTATTTTTATGAGGGATCCGAGTCGCAGCTTGTTTTGACTGTTCTCAATTGCCATATATTTTTAGAGAAAATTATATGGTACAGATCTAAATCTGTACAGATTTAAAGATTTGCTTACTTAAACCACACTTTCTAAAGCCACACTTTTCACTTAAAACCGTAGCTCTTCACAAAGAAAAGCGTCACCTAATGGAAAAAAGTAAAAAGAAACAGATGCTTCAGACATAACCTGGTCAGGATGTCTAAAAGCTAAGAAAGCTATAAAAAGTTTGGAGCAAGGAAAAGAATCACTAGATTCTAAAAATTCCCCAAAGGAATTACTTTGCAGGTATATTTCAGGGACTTTTAATCCAACAGAACAGAGATATACCACTCATGAAAAGGAAACTCTAACACCAATTAAATCTCTTAAGAAATGGAAAATTGATTTACTACCCAGAGAATTTGTATTGCATAGTGACGTAAGCGCTTAGGTCATAGAGCACCAACAATGTAGCTGGTGCAAGATAATAAACAATGACGTAAGCAATGACGTCATAAGAAGGGTAAGGATAGGAATTGTCCATCAGACCCAACCATTATAAATAGGTTGCTTAGTCAATTGTAGAAGGCATCAGAAAATAGAAAGCAGGAGGCTAAGAGTACTCATATGCTAGGAGAGCAAGGAGGAAGCAGCCGAGGCGATTCTATAGTCTGAAGAAGAATTCCCTTAAGGGAAAAATAGTTCTAAACTCCCCTCTGGAGTTAGTATCTACAATCTCCCCTCTGGAGATAAAAACCCCTTATGTAAAATATACTAAATAAAGGAAGTTTTTCTTCAGAAAGGTACATCTTCATTCTAGTCTTTCAATTATGAATTATTTAGAAAGTTTAGAATTAACAGAAGAATCTGATTATTATAGATTAACTGCTTTATTAGATAATGAAAAGCAGGCTGTTCTAAAAACATAATTAAACCTCAAATCAAATGAAAATTTCAATAAACAAAATCTTTTAAAAGAAGTTTTTAATAGAAAAAATATAATATACTATAAATAAATTATGCTTTAACAAATAGCCATCATAGTATAATATTTAAAAACAGAGAAAGAATTTATGTCGATGAATTATTTCAGAAAATTGTAAAAACAGAAATACCAAAATATAAAGCTATTGAAAACTCAGTTCTATTATTAAAAGAACCATCAGAAAAATTGGTTCCATTAAATTTTCAAATAAGAGAATCTAAAATTAATAGCCCTTTAAGTTTATCTAAGTTAAAGATTAAAGAAGAAAATTCTGAAATAAAAGAATTAACAAAAAAGGTCGAAAAATTAAATAAAACCCTAAATACTAAATTATGACAATAAATAAAAAAGAAATATATGTAACTTATCAAGATAAGAAACAAGAGCTCTTTGAAAGAGAAAATCGTTTGAATTATTTGCAATTTTCTGAAATAAATCAAAAAGCATTTGAAGCTCTAAAAACAATCTATGAGAAGTTAAAAAGAGAAGTTGAAGAGTTAGAAAAATTAATAGAATCTCTAGAAAATAGTGATGAAGCGATGATAGAATTTGCAGAAATTCTAAAATAAACAATGAAGCATGCAAAGATTGAAAGACCAGAAAATAAAATAAAAAGAAAAAGAGCGAAAAATTTAAAAAGTAAAATAAAGGAGTATAAAAGGGAATTAAATAATCTTTAGATCGAAATTGATGACCTTATAATAAAAAGGATAGAAATAAGAATAAATATAAACAAATTGGAGTTAAACTTAAAAAATCTATAAATGCTTGGAAAACCATATTATGACTTAAAAGAATTAAAGCTGTTGAAAGAAAAAATGGAAAATGAGGTTGAAAAATTAAAAAGATATTTAGAAACAACAGAAAGTGTAGAAATAAAAGAAGTTGTTGAAGATTTGAGAAAATATATTCAAGAAAAAGACAAACAGATAAAAAAATTTATAAACAATAATCCATGCAAAAAAGACTATTATAAACTAAAACAAGATTGAAAAACTATAAAAATCAAAATTATAAATACTAGTAAAAGTAACATTTTCAATTCTATACAAATTATAAACTTATTCGAAGTAAAATATGAAGAGTAAAAATTGGTATCAGAGCCAAGTTAACGATTAAGGGTAACACTTTCT
>NC_029785.2:45631686-45637184 GCF_000816755.2 Arachis ipaensis | reverse complement strand
TTGGTTGTGTTGCAAGTTTATTCTTTTTTGTTTTTGGTGAAGTAATGAAGTTTGATTTTACTGGTCGTAAACCATCTCAATGAGTGAAGCCCAATCAGATCAAGATCGGTAAAACCAAATTCGGTCTCATCCCAAGTCGAATATAAAAGGCCAATACATCAGAAGAGCCCATAAAACTTTCTCATTCCTCTTCCTTCCTCTTGTTTGTCCTTTTTACCCTTCCTCTTCCGTCATCGTCATCATCTTCTGGCGGTTACTGTACAAAACCAAATCCGTGCATCAGAAGCAGCGACGACCTTAAAACTCCGTCTCAGGAAGCTCGTTGATCCAAGAAAGAACCACAAATGACGACGGCAGCGCGACCTACATGGGCCCCGGCGAAGGGTGGCAACGAACAAGGCGGTACCCGAATTTTCGGTCCCTCACAGAAATACTCTTCCAGGGACATCGCTTCCCACACCACCCTCAAGCCCAGGTACGATTCCTCCCGCCGCCCCGAAAATTAATTTCTCTTGTATTCAATTCTGAATTTTGTGTGATATGTTGAGTAATCGTGTGGATTGAAAAGAGGGTCTAGGGTTTCGTTACGCGTACTCGAAATTTGGGATTGAGCATGAATTAGGTTTTCTGTGAAGATTTTAATGTGTTTGAATCTGCTTTTTAGAGTTAATGACTTCATAGTTTAGGTTGAAAGTTGAAACTCTTGTAGTTTTAGATTTGTCGCAAGTGGTATTATTGTTATGAGAAATTATAGATCCTCCTAATTGGTTATTTACTTATCTATTTTGCTTTGTTGGGTTTTTAATTCCCGGCAATCAAATGCAATTGCAAATTCCAAATTTTAAATATCAGTTCCTATTGAAATTTGTTGCTTTGATGGTGGGAAAATGTTACCTATTACCCTGACATCTCTTTTTTCTTAGATTTTCTGAGAACTTCTCCATGGTTAAGAAAAACAATGATCTCTAGTATGTAGGTTTTATTATAAAATGCTGCAAGATATTCACCCATGTATGGAGAAAAGGAAGCTTCATGCTAGATCAGCAAAAGTAAACATTTATTAGCAATTTTTGGACTTACAAAAATGATGATTTCTCATTTCTTATATGAAACAAGACTGGAGATGCAAAAGTTTAGGTCCCATTATAGTTTTAGTTCAAATTAGAGATGAAACACACAAACGATATCCAGATTAATACTTTTTAGTCAGATAAACTGCAGATATATTTGGAATGACCTAAAATACCAGCCACACCCAACCATGGGAATAATCACACTCATTCTAGCAAATATGTATCTGTTTTTCCCAACAGAAGATGCAGGACACCCGTAATAAGAAAAAGGCCAATTAGCCAAATAGGTAGGTAATAAGGAATGAACTGGGTAGGTAAACAGAGAAGTATATGTTTTGCTTATATTTGCACGATGTTATGATTTGCAATATGTTTTGTACCTTGAAGCAGTTGTAATATCATCTGGGGTGCAATATGGAATTTGGGACAATTTTGTCTGGGTAAAAAAGTTTTCACTGTGCCCTAGATTGAATAATGGAAAGTTTGGAAAGTAATCACGGTCAATTTTTTTTCTGGGTTAATGTAATGAAAAGCACTTTTGAATTCATTTATTAGAATATTAGATGTTGGTGAAGTGATTGAAGCGATAGGGTTACTAACTTTATTTACTAAAACTTCTCAATCAGTGTGGTTACAGTTAGGTGTGGGTGTCATGGCTGTTTTCATCGTCTTCTCATGTTCTCTTGTGTAAACTTTTGATGTTCTCTTTATGTTCGCTGTCTTTCTCATGTATTGCTCCTCTCCTTTGGTTAAGTTGCACCTTTGATCATTTACTGATGAAAAAATTCTCCATGTCAATGATGCATGTTAAAATGTTAGTCCCTCATTTAACTGGTGTATCTTTTCCTCCCTAATGAATGCGTTTTAAATTTGCCAGGAAAGAAGGCCAGGACACAGAGGAGGAATTGAAGAGAAGGAACCTACGTGATGAGCTAGAAGAGCGTGAGCGGAGGCATTTCTCATCGAAAAATAAATCTTATAACGGTAAAAATTTCAATAGTGATTCTCTTTAAAAACTTTTTGCTGCAATAACTCATCTCGGATAAGCTTCTATTATTATTTGTGGGTTGGGGATATGTCAACTTCTAGCTGTTCATTTGTTCTAAGCTATTATATTCTAATATTCTATCTTCTATGTTTTGGCAGATGACAGAGATCGAGGAAAGGGTAGCCATCTTTTGTTGGAAGGTATTCTCTTTACCGAATGTTAAAAATTAAATATTTTGAGCATGGGCTTTCACTGAAAAATAGAAAGAGAGAAAGCAGAACAGCATTCTACGTTCAGTATTCTCATTTGGTGGGTCTTTATTGTAACAGGTGCAAGGAGAGACATTGAAGATCGCATTGTTGCACGTAGTATTGATGCAGATGATTCTGATGTTGAAGTCAAAAGTGATAATGAGAGGTTTGCTATCTGAAATACAGTTAAATTTTAGCTACTGAGTGTTTGCATGAGTTTGCAGCATGCATCCTTTATGTGCCACTGATTTAATTAAAATCATCTTTACTGCTTCAAATCTGCAAGCATGCTAGTATTAGAAAGTAGTAACATGACAAAATATCTTTCTGCATATAGCCTTGTGGGAATAATTCTAGCTCATTATTTATGCATGTTTATCGTTTGATTTTATGGTTTGCAAAGCAATAATTGATTGATACTTTATTTACACATTCAAAGTATAAGACTTCACATAATGCTTATGTGAATACGAATGGATCAAAATATATTATTGGTGCAATGGTGCTTATATATACACACATGCTATAATATAAATGACATCCTATAACTTATAGACACTTAACTATTAGTGGATGTAAGTGTTAGCATTGCTTTCACCATTGGAAGTTACTGGATTAGCAATTAAATGTTTTCCTTTTGTCACATTTATTTCGAAACAAATCCAAATAAACTCAAACAAGTGAATAATTCTATGTTGTCATTTTAACACATTGTGCTTTTTATTTTTGTTTTCCATATTCTTGTTTAGCAGCTGATATTTTCAATCTCATAATTCCTTGTCCTCTCTTGTATTGTTGGCTGCTGCATTTTAAATTAGAGAAAAAGACAAATAGGTCTATGATTTTTTAACTCGAAGACAAATAAATCATTGACTAATTGAAAATTCAAAAAGCGTCCCTCATTCTCTAAAACGCGAGAGACGGAGGGACTTAGATGTCTCGCGTTTTAGAAGGTGAAAGATGTTTTTGTATTTTCAATTAGTCAGGATTTATGTTCGAGTTAAAAGGTCGGGGATCTATTGTCATTTTCTCTTTAAATTTTCTTTTCTGGTATTTGATGTCAAACTTCTTACTTCAACTTGTGGAATCAAACAAGTTAAATTATAGTTTAATTTAAGTGTCATTTAACTTATGTCAGTGATGATGATGACGACGACGACGACGAGGATGACACTGAAGCTTTGATGGCCGAGCTCGAACAAATAAAGAAGGAAAGGGCAGAAGAAAAGCTACGCAAGGTAAAGTTATTATCTCCTCTTTTCGTTGTACTTAGCCTGTCACGTCATGCCTCTGAAACTCTCTAGATGGGGATCTCAAACTCTTCTTTCCATTTTCTCCCATACTAGTACTATTGTCTATTCACTTTGCTGTGGGAGGGATGGTGCTCGAGCCATTCTGCTTGTGTATTACAGCTGATAGTTGCTGGGTCTGAATAGAGTTGTCATGATTCTTAGTATGCTACTTTTAATTGTATGTTGTCCTTGTGCAGGAACGCCAAGAACAAGAGGAAGAGCTTAAAGTAAAGGAGGCAGAGCTTCTGCGAGGAAACCCTTTGCTAAATAATCCTGCATCATTCAACGTGAAAAGAAGGTTTGAATCTACAGATTTATATTCCTTGAAAACCAAAACGGCAGTTATTTTTCTTTATGATTTTTTTTTTGGTTAACTGTTTTGCACGTGCATTTGGTTGTTTTAGGTGGGACGATGATGTGGTGTTTAAGAACCAAGCCCGTGGTGAAACCAAGGTGGCCAAGCGATTCATCAATGATACCATAAGGAATGATTTCCACAGGAAATTCCTGCAAAAATACATGAAGTAAGGGCTCGTGTAGAGAAGCCTGAGTTGTTTCGAGTTGAAGAAGAAACTCGCTCATTTCCAGCTTGTGTTTTGTATCTAAATGTATGATTTACTTGTGATGGATGAATTTACTGATATTTTCTAATGTATTTTTACACGGTACTAGTGCATACCTTCCGTGCTCGTTTGGCTCAAGGTTTTAAAAATCTTACCCATCTGGCTATCTCATAGTTTGATCATTGAAAATGAAAATCCGGTCTAGTTCTACAACAATTAGGTTATGTTTGAAAGGGAGATTAAGATTGAAAAAGAGACTACTTGATAGAAATTAAGTTTTTGTATTGTGTTTAGTGTAAAATGTACTGGACTGAGTTATGTTGTAGTACTAAATTATGTTGTAGTATTATGTTTGGTTAAGATAAATATAGAGACGAGTAAATTTGGAATTTGAAAAAGTAAATGAGAGTATCTGTAAAAAGAAATATTAAATTTTTAATTTCAATTCTTATAAAATTTCATTCTTCTATATGTTCTCACTTTCTTGAGATGCGGAAAGAATTGAAATTGTGTTTTGATATTAAAATTTTAGTTTCGATTTCTAATAAGTAGACATAATATTTAGATTTAGTCTCTCGGTTTCAATTCTAATTAGTTTAACTACCAAAAATGTATTTGAATAATTTTATTGTTGAGAAAAATGTATTTTTGTATCAAAATTTAATTTTTAAAATAATTTTTAAGAATACATATTTAATATTAGACATAACAATAAAAATTATTTATAACAATGCTAGGGAACCAACTCTATATAAGCCAAGAATTAGCCAACTGGTAAACCAGAGGCACCGGTAACTTTAACCGGATGTTGCTACTGATAGACACACGGATGTTTCTTTTTCTTGTAAATTGGATGGTTTTGGATATAATTTCTATGTCATTAATAAAACATAATTAATTATATGAAACCAACTAATTAATAATCAAAGTATCTGTTCCGTGATTCTCTCCTATCACTAGCGTATCTTCCCTCATATTTTGAACGTGATCAACAATAATTTAAAAAACAAATTAAATTATAAATTAATAAAATTAATTATGTTGTTCCAATTTTGGTTGATTATTAGTTAGTTCCATATACTTTCCCAATTATTTAATGTAGTTTTTGTGATTTACCCATTCCAATTTTAGAAAACAAACGAAGCCTTAAAATTACTGGCGCTTATTTTATTGTATCATACTATCATTACAATTTTTTTTTTATTATAAAATGTGGGGAAAGAAGAAAGATAAAAAAAGATACGCTTTTATCCCAACAGACTCTGGAGTGGACATCACAAATCACAAGCTTAATATGATTTACAATTTTTACTTTTGTACGTAAAAAATTA
>NC_029785.2:45626294-45631567 GCF_000816755.2 Arachis ipaensis | reverse complement strand
AAGTATAACTTACAAAATAATAGAATTACACTTGTATTCTTATTTTAATTTTTTTAGAATATCTTTTTCTCTTCATTGAAAATCACCATTTTCATGGCATAAGATGTTCTGCTCTTTGTGTGTTAAACACAACCTTCAACTCATTATGCTGCTGTTTAAATTTTCTACTTTATCATTTTTCAATTACTATATATTATTTTATAGAAAAAAATTTACAATTAACAATGATAAGCAACTCCCCTGCCTAAATAGGCTTATGCTTTGAGTGTGTGGTTGTTCTTCTTGTTTCATTCTCCAATTAACAATGATAAGCAACTTCCCTAAATTTATTACTCTTTAGCCAACTTTGAGAGTAAAGGAATAGTAGTTCGTACATATAACACTAAATTATTTCTGTTATCACTGTCCTACAAAACCCGTAAATTCATTGTTCTTCATTCTGGCGTCAATACATGTCTAATAATTTAAGATATTGGTCAATGAAGCTACGGTTTTGGACTTTTGGTGTTTTACCATATTGGGAGAGATGCAAAAGAGAAGATGAAAGAGAGAAGTTAGAGTGGAAAGCGAGCAAATTATGAGAACAAGAAAGATATTTTACACATAATTATTTTTCAAAATATAAATATAATTAATTCATTCTGTTAAAATATAATTAGAATCAATTAGAATTATTTAATATATCTGAATATTTATTATAGAATATTCCGTCTTTATTATTACGAGTCTCTTAGCACTTATAAATACCATTCTATGTTGTATCATTCAACACAACTTAAATACTCACAAACTTTTTTCCTATTACTCCCTCTTCCCTTTCTAACACATTCAACATGGTCCATTGAAGAATTCTCCTAGTTAAGGTTCTTGTCTTCTTGTTTTGTTTCATTCCAGAGATGCTGCAACGGTTTCACTCACAAGAATATAAACACCCCTCTCCTAAGTCTTTTTTCTTTTTATTCTTTTTTCAGGAATTTTCGGCCTTATCTTTTTCACTCACAAGAATACTGCGCGAACATTACCATCACAATCAAAAGTCACTAGCATGAATTTTTTTTCCATAGCAAAAGAAATATCAAATTAAATTGGACAATTTACTTTAATAAACCAACTCTCCTCCAAAATTATTCAGATTTTTCAATCTAAAAAAGGCTACGTCAAAGTCCCAAATTACATTTCTATGTAAATCGAATTGATTAAATTTGATTTAAGCAAACACGTACAAAATCGAATCTAGAGGATTCAATTTACATGCAAATTGAATTCACGTGTAAATCGAAGCTAATAGTTTCGAATTAGATTACCCTACTAAATCGAAGTAAAGAGATTCAATTTTCAATTGTTAGGTAAATCAAATCCACTCAATTCGATTTATGATGATACGTAGCCTTTTAGGTAAAACGAAGTCATTAGGGTTGATTTAATATATATGGCACCATATGATTAAATCGAAGACACTTAATTGGATTTATAGAGTACTCATGTTTATAAATATGAGCTCAACGTGAATTTTTTACCATAGTGAGATTCACAATGGCTAGTGATGAGAGTTTTGTAACTCTTGTGTACTATAGAGGGTCCATTAAAAAAAATGCAATCAAGAATTAAGTTTATTGATAAGGACCCCCTAAGTGTTTTTCTCAAACCTTCCACGAATTTTACTGAGTTTAAGAATATTATATTCTAGAAACTAGGTCTGCATGGCGTGAAACGCATGGCAAAGTTATTCTATAGAATCCCGATTTCCGTCTTACGCAATGATGTGAAGTATGATTCATTCGTTATTAGCAGTGATGAAGATTTGGGGGTTCTGTTCCATTGTCGTCGTCAGTTTCCCGAGGTGAGGACTCCAGAGGTGTTGGCAAAGCTTGTGGATGTGGTATCTAGTTCTGGAGGCTCAAATCGGAATCCACAATCCACAGGACATGCAGCCTGCTCTAGTTCCATGCCTGTTGGTGCCTCGTCAGTTGTGCCAGAGATTGCACCTGAGGCTGTTTTAGCTGCTTCTCCTTCCTTTGCATTTAATTTGAACTGCAGTGGTAATCCAGGGGTTGGTGAGACTAGACCGTTGGGGAAGGTTGCAATTGCGACGCCTGATTCTCCTGCAAAGGTCCCGGTCTTTGGTGAGGTTGGAGTACAGGATGGGGTAGAGGATACACTGCATGATGATGATGATAATGATGATGATGATGATGATGATGATGATGTGGAGCCCGCCACGATAACTGATGACACACCACGGACGACTCCAGTTGTGGGTGGGGGAGCATCTATTTCAGGTACTAATCAGTATCCCCCCCACTTCTCAGCTCTAGACTTGGATGGCATGGCACCTCAGGGAGATCCGGGAGTACCTGTTGGCTTCAGGGTTAGAAAGACACAGAATACATGAGTTGTATCTGAATTTCAAGTTGGTCAGCAGTTTCAGGATAAAGAAGAAGTCGCGTTAAGCATGAAGACTTATAGCATTCGTTGTGGGGTTGAGTACAAGGTATTGGAATCCGATCATCGCAAGTACTATGGTAAGTGCAAGGAGTTCGACAGCGGGTGCCCATGGCTCATTCGGGTTAGCCTCCGCCAGCGCAGAGGTATTTGGGAGGTAAAACGATACAATGGTCCTCACACTTGTCTAGCCACATCGATATCTAGTGATCACAGGAAGCTCAATTATCATGTCATATCGGCCTTCATACTGCCCATGATTAGAGCTGATGCTACCGTCTCGATCAAGGTACTGTAGAATGCCACGAAGGCACACTTCGGTTTTAGACCGACTTACAGGAGGGTTTGGATGGCTAAACAGAGATCTGTGGCTCAGATTTACAGAGATTGAGAAGATTCATACAATGACTTACCACGATGGGTATTGGGTGTGCAGATCACGATGCCAGGTACTATAGCGGTATTGAAGACGAGTCCTATGCGGGTTGGTGGGCAGGTGGATGACTCTGCAGGTTATTTTCATCGGCTTTTTTGGACATTCCCACTGTGTATTGAGGCATTTTATCATTGCAAGCCGTTGGTCAGTGTGGACGGTACTCATCTATATGGCAAATACGGTGGTACATTGTTGGTCGCGATTGCGCAGCACGGCAACTCCAACATCATTCCTATTGCATTTGCACTTGTGGAGGGTGAGAATGCAGAGTTGTGGTCATTCTTTCTATCTCACATGCGGCAACATGTGACACCTTAGCCGGGTATACTCATCATATCAGATAGGCACAACGGGATAAAGGCTGCATTGGAAGCTCCTGATGGTGGCTAGCTTCCACCTACTATATATAGGGCTTTTTCCATCCGTCACGTGGTGGCAAATTTCACGCTGAATTTCAAGGGCAAGGATGCACAGAGGTTATTAATAAATGCTGCTTATGCCAAGACTGAGGCCGAGTTTCACTACTGGTTTGACATTCTCCATGCCAAAGATCTTACTATGTGCGACTGGGCTAATCGAATTGACTATGCACATTGGACTCATCATTGGGACGAAGGTCGGAGATTCGGGCACATGACTACGAATATATCTGAGTGTGTGAACTCGATACTAAAGGGTGTGAGGAACCTTCCAATCTGTGCGTTGGTGAAGGCCACTTATGGGAGATTGGCCGAGCTATTCGTTCAGAAAAGAAGAGAGGCCAAGGCACAGTTAGGAACCGAACAGCAGTTTAGTCAGCATTTGATTAAGGAGATCAAGGCAAATCTGAAGACCTCATGGTGTTTCACCATGACTGTGTACGACAGGGACAACTCAGAGTTTACTGTGGCTGAGACCACTCCGACAGGGAGTTTTTCACTAGGCACATACAGAGTATCCCTCACCGACCAGACATGTGATTGCGACTATTTCCAGGCACTTCATTATCCATGTCGTCATGCCTTAGCTTGTTGTGCATATGCACGCCTGACCTGGTCCACCTATGTCCACGAGGTATATCGCCTTAGCTCCGTGTTTGATGTTTATCGCATGGTATTCACACCTCCAATTCCGGAGGGGTTTTGGCCACCGTATGATGGTCCAACCGTCATACCTAATCCGGCCAAGAGACATGCGTCTGAGGGGCGCCCCAGGACCACCAAGATCCGGACTACCATGGATGAGGCTGACCCAAACAGGGCCAAGAGATGTAAGCTTTGCAGACATCCCGGCCACACACGTAGGAGGTGTCCCCAGAGAGGAGTGACCATCAGTTCTGCATCTGCCAGTAATGTGTGTAGGGTTTAGGGCATTTATTGTACCATGTTGTCTTTCAGTTCATCTTTAGTCACTGTTGTATGGTTTATTTTATCGTTATTGTCGTGTGTGTTGTGTTTTCACAATGTTAATGTTATTTTACGATGGATGATTTATGTTAATTTTGGTTTATTTGAGCATTTTGTTTCACCGTATATGGACTCGTATTTTACTAAAGAAATATTGTATAATGTGAAGTAAAGAACATCAAGTAAAGAACAACAAACTGAAATACATAACTACTTGGCATACATAACTAAAACTGAAATACATAACTACTCGGAATACATAACTAAAACTAAAATACACAACATGGAATACATAAAACATGGAATACATAAACCACGGATTACACAACCAAGTATGTACATCTCATTGGACTCCATAAATAAAAATCAAACACACAACATGATGCTAAATTGTCACTGTTCAAAGCTCAGAGTAAATTCTATCCGGTGAAGCAGCGTCGAGGACACCTGACCCGCCGGACTCTCTGCGCTAGAGGGACCTCGTCCTCCTCACCATCACCGTCCCGTCACCGTCTCCGGCCTGGGGCACCTCCTCCGGTGTGCCAACCTGTGTTGTGGATAGACTGAGCTGTGATGTACTAGGTGCTGCAAATGTAGAGGGGGTGTCCCACCCAATGCAAATGTGTCGACCACAGGTCTGAAAGGAGGCTCATTTAGGTCCACATCAACCTGAGTCTAGGATCCAACTACCGGAGACCTATGTCTAGCCAACTCATCCTCCTGCATGATCATGCTGATCTCATCAAGGAAGTGTGACCTACCAAACTCCGCGTCAAGGCCCTCACTGCACATCAACTCCGACAGCATCTAACCTGGGCAAATGTACGTCTGATGCTTAGCCAGACTATCATCACACGTAGAAACCCGGACAAAATAGTCTTCAAATCCGTGACCAGGAGCACCGCTGCCTGCCTCAGGTCTCCCACCCACTCCACCGCAACCATATACATGGCTCCCCTCCCCTGCATCACATCCAGCCGGCTGGCCCTCACCTCCTCTAGGTTGACTAC
>NC_029785.2:45610104-45626126 GCF_000816755.2 Arachis ipaensis | reverse complement strand
GGTTGTCTGGGACATCAGGAACCTGGTCCATCTCAGGGACTCGTTCAGGACCTCGCTGTATTGCCTGGGCTGGAATTGCAGCTGCCCTGGGATCACCTAGGAGGAGCTCAGGCGATAAGAAACTCCTGTCGTACTGATACCACTAATCCAGTTACTCATGAGAAGGTCCTGGATCCGCAACCATGTCAAACTACAGCACATGCTACGCCCCATTGGCCCAATGAAGGTGCCATCTCTGTAGTGTATCAGGAAACTATCGATCTTCGCATCTCGCATCCTTCGACATTAGAAAATCTATGTCCAGGGCAGCACGAGGTCTACCATGAACCCTACCAAACTGTGGCAGCACCCGATCTACTAGATGTCACTCAATGACAGCGAAATAGATCAACGCTGTTGCAGCCCTCCACAATGCCATATGTCGTGGCTCCAATATCTCGGGATCGGTGAACCACCTGAACGACATCCGGCAAGCTATATAGCATCCACAGGAACTGTGGATACAAGTAGTTATCGTTAGTCACCATAAATAGTAAAAGATGCAAATATTAATTTAGATATAAACAGATTGAAACCATAAGATACTCATATCTCCGCGGTGGAGTAAATCTCTCCTAAGCCTCTAATGCACGACACAAGGCCCTTTGTCACTCAACGTGGGCTGATAACCTGACCATCTGAACACCACAAGATTTAATTAACAATAAAGTAAACCACTATATTATTGAAAAGATGATGCATATTTAAAGGGAGAGTACCTCGATGCCAATGGCCAATGGAAGACATCAAATCCATCTGGCCAGAAACCAAGGAACCTCCAAAAGATCCACGACTGGAGGAGCTTCAGTGGACCGGCTAACTTGACGACATGCACCTGAATAACCATGACAGTGCAGCAAACCCCCAGCTATACTGTCCCATGTCCTCTAGTCTGACGACATATGGTAGCCAATGGATGTGGAGGCGGTTACCTGACTTATCCCAGAACAGTTGTATGGATAGGAGCATCATGATATATGCACGAGCATACCTCCTAACCATCTCATAGTCTGCCCTTGCGACAGCTCACTAAATGTCTCTTGAAACCATGTATACTTCACTGTGAACTTGTCGATGTAGTTCGCAGGAGGCAAAACACCCAACAGCTCCTTAAACCATACCCACTCTGGTGGCCCCCTCGATATGGTCGCGCAAAGTCCGTAAGACATCCGCTGACATACTGACCATCAATCGGGAGCCCTAGCTAGTATGCTACATCCTAGAGCGTGATCGTGCATTCTCCGAACGGCATGTGAAAAGTGTGCATCGATTTAGCAAGTTTCACTCTAAATCGATGCCATTGAATTCGATTTAGATGAAGGACAGTTTGCATGTAAATCGAATCTATGGGTTTCAATTTATGAAACCATCAAATCGAAACCATTGACTTCGGTTTACTTTCATATGAATCGAACTATATTTGTTCGATTTAGTGACGGTATTTAATTCGAAGCTGTTAGCTCTGGTTTGCATGTAAATTGAATTCTATAGATTCGATTTAATACGTGTTTGCTTAAATCAAATTTAATCAATTCGATTTATATAAAAATACAAATTAAAATTTTGACGTAGCCTTTTTTAAATTGGAGAATCTACATAATTTTGGTTTGGAGTTGATTTATTAAAATAAATTGTCCAATTAAATTATTTAATCCAGGCCAAATTGTTAAACAACGAATTTGGAAGAAGAATGTTCACCTTGTAATTGTACAAAAAATTTTGAAGCAAAATTTGATTTTTAGATTTTTTTATTTTTCAAAAAATATGGTAATTCACAATAATTTTTTTTAAAAAAAATTCACCTGACATAAAATTACCAAATTTTAAATAATATGAAAATATCTAATTCTTTTAATAATGATTGCAAAAATTTACATCAAAATTTGATCTGTAAAGTCTTTTTTTTAGAATATATATTTAATATTTAGTTCTTTTTATCACTCTTTTAAATTTTTCGAGGGCTTATTTGTCGTTATCATCTTTCATAATTCTTTTTATCAGCGATATAAATTTTCGGATACTATTTTAATAGTTGATGCATGAGTATTTTTAGTTGTCTTTTTTATTATTTCTTGAAATAGAGTTAGTAATTTTCTTGTTATAATTGAGATGTTGCTTTAATCAATGCTTCTTTGTGTTGTTTTAAATGCTTTAATTATAAGAAATTGTGAAAGAAAGTAAGCAAGAACGATCAAGGATGAAGAGAGGCAAGCAAGAGACACACTAAAAACAAGAATAGAGATAGACACAAACAGAGAAGCTCTTGGACAACACAAGGAGCCCTGCGTTCAACGCGCTACTAGCTGCGTCTAATGTAACTTCTATCCAAGCACATCTACGTCTAACGCAGCTCCCTCCAAATCTAACGCAGCTGCCTCCAAGTCCAACGCAGCAGCATCCAAGTACAACGTAGCCACACCATGCATTGAACGCAGCCCTCTATGCGTCCAACACACCCGTCAAGAGTACCTCCAGTGGTTGTCCATCATGTATGTGTTCAATGTAGCTCCACTGTGTGTCCAACACAGCTGAGACAGAGGCTTCAAGGATTCTAAATTTGGCCCTGCGTTCAATGCACTCCCCTTGTGTTCAATTAGGGTTGGCTCTTAAGAATGATGTGGTTTCAAATCAGAAACTGTGTTTAAACTTTTATAATAATTAATTGATCAAGAAATTGACGGTTAATTAAGTTAAGAAAAATTGAATTACTAAAAAATTGGAGTTTGATTATTTAATGTTTGCCATGAATACATCTTTGTATGATCAAAGTAGATAGTAAAACGTGTTAATTCCGAAATTTAAATATCTCTAAAACCTTAATATTCTCACCATTATTATTTTTACTCACTTTGCTATTTACTTGTCCTTTGTTTAATTTACACATTTGAATTTCTCACTTCTCTATTTTTTTATTTGTCTTATTAGAATAATCAATTAATCATTGTTGTTTAGCACTTTAGCCTTTTAATCCTCATGTAAACGATAATCCACTCCCATAGTATTACTTGATATGATTTGATACACTTGTCAAATTAAAAATTCTTCTATCAGTAGGTTACTATTAGAGTATCACATGTAAAAAATTAGTTATCAAGAATCTGTTATGAAAAGTCTTGTATACAAGTGTAGGATATATATTTTGCAATCTCAATGTAAAGAAACAATATATACATTTTCAATAATCATTCAAAATAATCATATCAGTTTTCATTTTCCTCTCTTCTTTCTGCTCTCTCTGGTCAAGCTTATATTCCTTCATGGTATCAAGAGCACACAAGATCCATGGCTCAACTTGAAAATATTCAAACCAATGATGATGATGCTGCTAAATCAACACCAGCAGCTTCTACTTCATCAAATTCCAAGGATAAACTATTCAACATTCCACTAGCGGAGAAATTGAGTGAAACCAACTTCTTGACCTGGAGACATCTTGCAACCCTTTCAATCTGCGGGCAAGAACTTGAAGATCACCTGGATCAAGGTAAAATTCCTCCACGCTATGATAATCCTGCAGATGAAGCCAATAAAAAAGAATCCAAGAAATACAAAACATGGAGAATTGATGATTACAATGTCACCTCTTGGCTATTTGCTTCAATGGACAACTCGTTCAAACATAGAGTAATCGGGTGTCACTTTGCTCATGAGATATGGAGCAAAATTCATACATTTTTTGCTTCCCAAACTAAAGCTCGTGCTCGACAATTGCAACTGCAACTACGATCAGTCAAGAAACAAGCCTCAACATCAGATTATCTTCTTCAAATCAAAAAGCTCTCAGACTCATTGGCTGCGATCGACTCACCACTCTCTGATGAAGAATACACCAATATCATCCTTGATGGCCTCAGCGAAGAATATCATCCGTTTATCACAATGATCACTGCCAAAGATCCTCCATACTATATCCCAAATCTTGAGGCATTATTGATGGCACAAGAAAAAATAATTGATAGATTCAAGAAACCTGAATCATCTATGGTTCACGTTCATCTGTCACAAACTACTACTACTCAAGAATCAACCTCTCACCAACAACGGACTTCTCCAACAAATTCATATTCTAATCCAGCTCGCGGAACATACAATAACTTTGGAAGAGCTCCTTTTGGAAGAAGAGGTCGTGGTGGCAGGAATTCTCGTGGTGGCAGAGGTTCTTGGGGAACCAACAATCGCTCCCAATGCCAAATCTGTGGCAAAATGGGACATGTAGCTAGTTATTGCTACTTTCGCTTTGATTAAAATTACTCTCATGCTCAAAAATATACTCCCAATTCTTCCATGCACACAGCATTACCACCACCACATTCTTTCCACAATCCTAAAGCTATGTTAGCCACACCATCTGCTATTACTGATCAATCATGGTATGCTGACCCAGGAGCCACCCATCACTGCACCTCAGATCCAGAGAATCTTCACCAATCGTATGAATATCAAGGCCAAGAACAGGTCTACACAGGTAATGGGTTAGGTATGAGAATTAATCGAGTAGGAAATTCATGCTTACAATGCTGCTCTTCTTTTAAACGATATAAATTGTATGATCTTTTACTTGTTCCTTCAATAACTCAGAACCTTCTAAGTGTATCACGATTTGCACGAGATAACAATGTTTACTTCTCTTTTTGGCCTGATTATTGCTTGGTAAAATCTCAGGCTACCAAGGAAGTCCATCTCAAAGGCAAGGGTGAGAGAGGAATGTATAAATTTGAGAAAGTTTCCATACCTAGAGCTGTACAATCCTCTTATAAGTCACCTTCAGTCTTGTTTGCAAAGTGTGTTTCATTGGATGTTTACCATAAACATTTTGGACATTTGATAAATCCCATTTGTAGGGTTTATCTTATACCTCATTTAAGGAATTTTATCACCTTTTACCCACATTTATTCAATGAAATAGCATGGTTTTGTAAATTCTCCTTTAATTGTGCTTAAGAGTGAACACGTGCTTTTTAGGACTTAGAATAGCTAAATTTAATTCACCTTGATTCCATTAGATGCCTTGATATGTTTATTAAGTGATTTCAGGTTTAGGAGGCAAATATTGGATCAAGAGAATGAAGGAAAAGCATGTAAAAATGGAGAACTCATGAAGAAATGAAGGAATCACAAAAGCTATCAAGCCGACCTCTTCGCACTTAAACGACCATAACTGGAGCTACAGAGGTCCAAATGATGCGGTTCTAGTTGCGTTTGGAAGCTAACATCTGGGGCTTTGAAATGATATAATATTTGTCATAGTTGCATTCGTGCATAGGGGCGCGCACACGCACGGTGCGCGGACACGCCGATGGTGGCACATGCTTCACTTAATGCAACCTGTGGCCAGCGATTTTAGAAGCCTTGTGGGCCCAATCTAACTCATTTCTGATGCTATTTAAGCCAAGGATTAAAGAGAAATCAACAAACTTTACATATTTTCATACATTAGTTTAGTTTAGTTTAATTTTTGGAGGGAAAGTTAGTTTTAGAGAGAGAAGCTCTCACCTCTCTCTAGGATTAGGAATTAGGATTAGGATTAGTTCTTAGATCTAGGTTTTGATTCATGTTCTCTACTTTTTCTTCTTTTCAATTCTTTGTTGTTGCATTTATGATTCCTCTATTCTTTTATCGTAATTTCCTTTATGTTGCTTCTATACTTTGTTGTAGATCTACTCTTGCTCCTTCTCTTTTCTTTCAATTCAAGTTGAGGTAGTTCATAATAATTGTGTTTTTTTTTTATTGTTGTTGTTAATTTCTTGTAATAATTGTTGTTAGATTTATTCTTGTTGTAGATTTCATATGATTCATTTTATGTCTCTTATGTGTTTGATAAAATGCTTCTTTTAGCTTTAGTGTAGATTTTGTTCCTCTTGGCCTAGGTGGAGTAATTAGCGACGCTTGAGTTATCTAATTCCTTTGTTGATTGATAATTAGAAGTTGCTAATTGATTTGGATACCACTAAAGCTAGGCTTTCCCTTGGGAGTTGGCTAGGACTTGTGGAATCAAGTTGATTCGTCCACTTGACTTTCCTCCATGGTTAAAGGTTAACGAAGTGGTAGCAATGGACAATTCTCATCACAATTGAGGAGGATAACTAGGATAGGACTTCCAATTCTCATATCTTGCCAAGAGCTTTTCATAGTTGTTAGTTTATTTTCATTGCATTTTACATTACTTGTCTCCTACCTCAAAAACCCCCAAAGATACTTCATAACCAATAACAAGGACACTTTGTTGCAATTCCTAGGGAGAACGACCCGAGGTTTAATACTTCGATTTATAGATTTTAGGGGTTTGTTACTTGTGACAAAAAAAATTTTGTATGAAAGGATTGATGTTGGTTTAGAAGCTATATTACAACGAGAATTTATTGTGAATTCTAAACCGTCAAAAGTCCATTCATCAAAATGCCGCCGTTGCCGGGAAATTGCAATGGTGTTGTGTTATTGGGTATATATGTGAATATTGTGAATATGTTTATTTTTGTTAGCTCTTGCTAGTTTTAGGATTTGGTTTTCTTTGTTTCTTATTTGATATTTTTTTTCCTTTTCTCTTGTTATCATGAATTCTCACTTTGGCTATAAGTTTGGTTCTAATTATGTTGTAGGAAATGAGGACTATAATGAGAATGTGTATCAAGGATGGGATAACCAAAGGTGGGAGGAGCCATATGCATATGATCAATCTTCATGGCAACAACCTCCACCAATGCACTATGAAGAAGAGCCATGCTATGATGCATACCAATCCAATGGCTATGGTGAATCTCCTTGTGACTTTCAAGAACCACCACCATATGCCTATGAATCATATCCTCAACATGAACCTCAACCATACTCACAAGCCTATTTTCACCAAACACCTCCTTGTGACCCTAATCTATATCCACCATACCAACCACCTTGTGAACCATATGATCCATACATGGAACTACTATTCCAAGATTACTACCCCCAAGAACCACCTCAATATACACCACCACTTTACCAAGCAGAACCACCTTCCTATTATGAACCCTTTCTCCAAGACAATGAATCCCCCTATCCACCCCAATCCTCAAAGGATGAAACCCTTAGCCTTATACTTCAAGGGCAAGGATAAATGCAAAGGGAGACAATAGAATTTGTGGTTACCTTGACCAAGGTAGTAAGCGTTTTAGTCTCCCAATATTTGAGCACTCAAAGCACTCCCATGGTCACATGTGGAGAATTAGTTAAAGATCATAGCATGAAGGAGAGATTTGAAACCCCAGTGGGTGATGAGAGATGCCACTTTGTATTAGAGCAATTAGAGGAGCCTATGATCATTGAAGAAGAGGAAGAAGTGGTTGAAGACTTAGGAGATGCGGAACCTCCTTGGGAACCTAGAGTTGAAAAAAACCTCTCCAAGAAGAGTGAATTTGATGTTGAGGAGGAATGTGCACAACCTCCAAAACAATTTTTGAGTGAAGACTTGGAAGGAATGAAGCATGAATTGAGTTCCCTTGGTGATGAAGATCATGCATCCAACTTTCTTGGTGGTGAATCCTTTGAATTTGAAGAACCTTCTCCCAATGAGATGGAAAGCAATGTGGAGGTAGATTTCTCTCAACCTCCCATTTATGATTTGAGTAATGGAGAAGAGTTGGATAAAATTGATGAACAAAGGGCTGAAATTAAAGAAGTTTGTGAAGAGGTGGAGGTAACCAAGGAAGAACACAAAGGAGTAAAGCTAGCTAGCACATTGGAGATACCTCTCCCCAAGCCACCACCATCCATTCTTTCATTCAAGTGGGTAAATTTCTTATACTTAAGCTTTATTATTCCCCTTGAATATGGTTTGCTTGAGACGGATGATCAACTTAGATATATTTGTGGCTTTAAGAGCAAAAAGGAGATGGTTAGTGGTTGGAAATATCATTCTAAGCTCATGATGGTTGCATGTTCAAAGTTGAATAGTAATGGTTGGTGTAGAACCCAATTGCAAGGGTCTAGGAAGTTGTTTGGGGGCCTCTTTGAGAATTCTAAGGTCATGCCACCCAATTGGAATCATGATGATCAATTTGAAGATGGGTGTCAAAACAAAGTGTGGGATCCCAGATCCCACAAGGAAAATCAAATTTGGGAGCCCATGGTTTGTGAAGAACTCCATCCAAGCTTGAAGACATTAAAATTGAAGAATGGAGCTTATTGGAGATCCAAGCATTGGTGGATATTCAAGGATAGTTTCAAGCACAAGCCACCTTGAGAGGAGCTCCCCATAAGTCCAACTTAAGGACAATAAACAAAAGTGGTAGGTGTGAGACACCCCACCATGATAAAATCCTTCTTTTTTCTCTCTTGCACATATTGGTTAAAATAGTTTAATTTCATGTTTTGATTGATTTGTTGAGTTTGTTTGGTAGTTTAGTATGTTAAATAAGGTTTTATGGTGTTTTGGTATCTGTTTGGAGGTTTAGAATGCTTGGATTGGTGCAAAAACATAGAAAAAATTTTTGAAAAATAGAGCACCATCCACGCGTACACGCACTGCGCGCGTACGTGTGCATCAAGCATTTTCGCCAATCCGCGTGCACGCGCCATGTACGCGTACTCGTGGATTGAGAAATTTCACCCCAAGCCAAAAACCCGAGAGTTGTGCGAACGTTGCGCGCGCATTGTGCCTTTCGCACAAACCAACTCGCGCGTACGCGCCCATGACGCGTACGCGTCACTCTCGAAATAAGCCATCGACGCGGATGCGCCATGTACGCGTACGTGTCGCTTCCATTGCACCACCATCCGCGCGCGCGCGCCATGCACGCATACGCGCGGATGTTTTTCCTTCCTTCAACACATCTCTTTTCTTCTCCTCTTTTCATTTCTTTCCTTCCCCTTTCTTCTTCCCTTCTTCTACCCTTCATCCAACACTCCCAAACACCATTGATAACCATTTATTTTCGTTAAATAAGTAGTTAGTTAGTTAGTCGATTAGTTAGTCTTAGTTAGTTTTCATTTCATTTTCTTTTTTTCATTGTAAATGTTGGATTGTTATTCTTGTTTACCATTAATTGCTGCTCAGTGCTAAAAGGGGATGTTATCTCAACATCATTATGTTTATAAACTTTGTTGGATTCTATTGTCGAGGTTATATTTTGCTACTTGGTTTTGAGTTTTTCATGCTTACCTTTTAAGAATACCAAGTGATAAGAATTGCCTTCGAGCTTGTAACTCTTCTTGAATTGCATGATTTGGCCACCATGTGATTTGAACCCTATCCTTTGATTAGGCAATATCTTGACATTGGATGATATGCATTTACCTTAATGCATTGTGTTTCATGATTATATGCACACATATGTTATGGCTTGAATGCTTTCATGCTTCTTTAATACTTGTTTTACCTTACAAGTTTACTTAAAGCATCTCAAGCACACTAGGATAAGTGAAATACATGCTTCTTTTGTGACATCGCTTTTTATGCTAATGTGTGTTCTAAACCGCGTGCAATTCAGAATTCACACACTTATTTGTCATTAATGTCACACTAATTCACTCACTCAATTCTAGTGATTTACCTCACTCCAACAATTTCTGCTTCCTTGCTTTTGTTTTTTCTCATCTTATAATGTTATATTTTTGTTTTTCATGATTAAGGCACCACAATAAAAAAAAATGGAAGCGGAAAAAAGAACATGCAGCAACCGGTTGATCTACCAGCTGAAGGTAGCAATCCGGAAAGTCGCCATCTTTGAGTGCACCGAGGACGGTGCAAACTTTTAAGTGTGGGGAGATCGTCCGACCGGTAGGCGATTTTGGGGGACAAGTTTCTAATCTCAACACTTTTGCATTCCATTCTAGGTTTTTTTTTTTTTGGGATTTTTGTTGCATTTTCTTAATTTTGCATATATATACATAATAAGCTTAGTCAAAATAATGAGATTTTTCAAGATTTCTATCTATAAGGCACCTCAATTGATTTGAGTGAAAACTCTTCATAGAACTTGTTTGAATTATATATATTGTGGATCGTGTTTTTGAGCTAAGAACACAAGCAAGTGAGATTTGAGCCTAATGGTGTGGTTACATTATATAGCCACTTATTTTTCCTTCTTGTGTGCATTATTCTCTTTCTATGATTGTAATATTTGATTTGTTTAATTCTTTATGTCCATTATTTTGTGTATTCATGCATTTATATGATTGAGGTCATCATTTCATTAGCTCACTTACCCAAATAGCCTTACCTTTTATCTCCCATTGTTAGCTACTTTATTTGAGCCTATGATTAACCCACTTGTTCTTAATTTAGCACATTACAAGCCTTAAAGTGGAAAACAATAAATGTCCTTTATTTCGATCTTTGATTAGCTTAGGCTAGTGTGTGTATCATTCAAGTGTGGGAACCTTGGGACATTGGGTGAATAAAAGGGTAGTTTTGTATTTTTGTTGTAAATATTGGGAATTTGGTATATGCTCATGTGTTAATTAAAATGTAAAACCTTATGCATTGATGTTTTTGCATATATTGCAAAGCAAAAGAAAAAAAATGAGAAAGACAAAAGAAAAGAAAAAAAATAGAAAGAAAAGAAACAAAGAAAAAGAAAGAAATAAAAGGGGGACAAAATGCCCCAAAGCAAAGCTCAATAAAGATCAATGCATAAGTGTTGTGAAATGAAAAGAAAATGCATGAGTATGTTAAAAAAAGTGAAAAATGGGTAGTTAGGTTAGTTTTGAATTGTATAGGATGTCATAGGTTAGGTGGGAAGGTTAAGCTTATCAAAGATTCAAATTTCAAGCTCACTTGACCATATATGCATCCTACCTTAACCCTAGCCCCATTACGACCAATGAAAAGACCTCATGATACTTGTATGCATGCATGAAATAAATGTTGATCGTTAGAAGAAAAACAAATCTTAGAAAGCATGAAATACCTTAGCTCTCTCTTGGTTTAGGCATGAGGACATGCTTGGTTTAAGTGTGGGGAGGTTGATAAACCCCATTTGTAGGGTTTATCTTATGCCTCATTTAAGGGATTTTATCACCTTTTACCCACATTTATTCAATGAAATAGCATGGTTTTGTAAATTTTCCTTTAATTGTGCTTAAGAGTGAACACGTGCTTTTTAGGACTTAAAATAGCTAAATTTAATTCACCTTGATTCCATTAGATGCCTTGATATGTTTGTTAAGTGATTTCAGGTTTAGGAGGCAAATATTGGATCAAGGGAATGAAGGAAAAGCATGTAAAAATGGAGAACTCATGAAGAAATGAAGGAATCGCAAAAGCTGTCAAGCCGACCTCTTCGCACTTAAACGACCATAACTTGAGCTACAGAGGTCCAAATGATGCGGTTTTAGTTGCGTTGGGAAGCTAACATCCGGGGTTTTGAAATGATATAATATTTGTCATAGTTGCATTCGTGCATAGGGGCGTGCACGCGCACAGTGCGCGGACACGCCGATGGTGGCACATGCTTCACTTAATGCAACCCGTGGCCAGCGATTTTAGAAGCCTTGTGGGCCCAATCTAACTCATTTCTGATGCTATTTAAGCCAAGGATTGAAGGGAAATCAACAGACTTTACATATTTTCATACATTAGTTTAGTTTAGTTTAATTTTTGGAGGGAAAGTTAGTTTTAGAGAGAGAAGCTCTCACCTCTCTCTAGGATTAGGAATTAGGATTAGGATTAGTTCTTAGATCTAGGTTTTGATTCATGTTCTCTACTTTTTCTTCTTTTCAATTCTTTGTTGTTGCATTTATGATTCCTCTATTCTTTTATCGTAATTTTCTTTATGTTGCTTCTATACTTTGTTGTAGATCTACTCTTGCTCCTTCTCTTTTCTTTCAATTCAAGTTGAGGTAGTTCATAATAATTGTGTTTTTTTTATTGTTGTTGTTAATTTCTTGCAATAATTGTTGTTAGATTTTATTCTTGTTGTAGATTTCATATGATTCATTTTATGTCTCTTATGTGTTTGATAAAATGCTTCTTTTAGCTCTAGTGTAGATTTTGTTCCTCTTGGCCTAGGTGGAGTAATTAGCAACGCTTGAGTTATCCAATTCCTTTGTTGATTGATAATTAGAAGTTGCTAATTGATTTGGATACCACTAAAGCTAGTCTTTCCCTTGGGAGTTGGCTAGGACTTGTGAAATCAAGTTGATTCATCCACTTGACTTTCCTCCATGGTTAGAGGTTAACGAAGTGGTAGCAATGGACAATTCTCATCACAATTGAGGAGGATAACTAGGATAAGACTTCCAATTCTCATATCTTGCCAAGAGCTTTTCATAGTTGTTAGTTTATTTTCATTGCATTTTACATTACTTGTCTCCTACCTCAAAAACCCCCAAAGATACTTCATAACCAATAACAATGACACTTTGTTGCAATTCCTAGGGAGAACGACCCGAGGTTTAATACTTCGGTTTATATATTTTAGGGGTTTATTACTTGTGACAAACAAATTTTTGTATGAAAGGATTGATGTTGGTTTAGAAGCTATATTACAACGAGAATTTATTGTGAATTCTAAACCGTCAAAAGTCTATTCATCAACATCCCACCATCCCTATTGTACAAAGAATTGTAAATGAGTGCAATTTGCCAGTGAATAAAATTTCTACTTCAGATTCTGTATGCTCCTCTTATTGCATGGCCAAATCGCATAAACTTCCATATACTCCATCTATGCATGCTTATTATACTCCTCTATCTCTAATTGTGTCGGATGTATGGGGACCAGCTCCCATCACTTCTTTGCATGGTTTTCGGTATTATGTATCATTTATTGATGTCTTTTCTCGCCATACTAGTATTTTTCTTCTCACAAATAAGTCACAAGTTTTTTCAGTGTTTAAGCAATATAAATATTGGATGGAAAATCAATTGAGTTATACCATTAAGGCTTTCCAAACTGACAATGGTACTGAGTATATGTCACGAGCCTTTCAAGAATATTTAGCTTATGAAGGAATTGTTCATAGAACTACCTGCCCACATACTCCACAACAGAATGGGATTGCTGAAAGAAAGCATCGCCATGTTGTGGAGACTGGGCTTGCTCTCCTAGCAACAGCTTCTCTCCCTTTTCATTTTTGGGATGAAGCCTTTTCTACAGCTGTATACTTAATAAATCGAATGCCTTCCCAGGTTACAGGTAACTACTCTCCTTATGAAATTTTGTACCTTCAAGAACCTGACTATGCCTTCTTTCGTGTTTTTGGGTGCCTTTGCTTTCCTTATCTTAGGCCTTACAACCACAACAAGCTTGAACCCAGATCACAGCCCTGCATCTTCCTCGGTTACAGCACAACTCAAAAAGGTTATAAATGCATGAACCAAAAATAGCCGCATCTTTGTGTCTCGGGATGTTGTCTTTGATGAAACACAATTTCCTTACACTTTCCTCTTCTATAAATCTACACAAAACTCTCCCACTCCATAAATCTCAGAACTGTTGCCACAAATTTCTACATTATCCCCTACTACTCTCACACCTGCTCAGCTCATCCCTTCTCTACCTCCCAATCACCCTTCATCTCAACCACTGTCTTCAGTAGCTAACATGCAACCTTCGCCTTCCCACAATAACAATTCTACAAATGAAACAACATCAGATATCCATGCACCCCTACCCCCTTCCTCTATTTCTCATACAAACCCAACAAATACACACAATATGCTTACCAGATCCAAAACTGGACACCTTAAACCAAAAACACTTCAAGCTCAGACATTGCCTGCATCACATATACTTCCAAAGAGTGTGAAAGCAGCTCTTCAATCTCCACACTGGAAAGAAGCCATGTTGACAGAATATCGAGCTTTGGTCCATCATCAAACTTGGACATTAGTGGAAGCCCCACCAAATGAGAAAATCATCTCTTGCAAATGGATATTTGCTGTCAAACGAAATTCAAAGGGTGATATTATTCGCCATAAAGCCAGATTAGTGGCAAGAGGCTTTAACCAAACTGTTGGAGTGGATTTTGATCAGGTATTCTCACCCGTGGTTAAACCTGTGACTATTTGTTTGATTCTAACCTTAGCCCTTTCTAAAGGTTGGACACTCAAACAATTGGCATGCTATATGAAACTGTTTATATGAGTCAACCCCCAGGTTTTTCCCACTCAAATCCTCATTTAGTATGTAAACTTAATAAAGCAATCTATGGACTACGCCAAGCACCTCGTGCATGGTATATGACCATTATTGCTACATTAAGAAACTTTGGTTTTCAGTGCACAAAGTCTGATCCCTCTCTCTTCACTAAATTTTCTAACAAATCTATTATTTATGTTTTAATTTATGTAGATGATATGTTAGTAACAGGAAATGATAATTCTGAAATAATGAAAGTACTACAACAATTACATTCTACGTTTCTTCTTAAACATCTTGGTGATATCAATTTTTTTTCTAGGAATTGAGGCCCTTCATTTTCCTGGTAACATGATCACCTTAAACCAATCTAAGTATATTCTTGAGCTTCTATCTAAATCGGGGATGCAAGATTCCAAGCCCATGAGCACCCCTATGATTAGCAATTCTAAATTAACAGCAAACACTGGTACTCCCTTTGAAGACCCCACTCTCTTTCGATCTATACTTGGGGTCTACAATATGTGACTGTGACTCGCCCTGACATTGCCTTTTCGGTAAACAAGCTCAGCCAGTTTATGGCTAATCCCATGCTAGAACATTGGAATGCAGTCAAGCGAGTACTTCGTTACCTGGTAGGTACGCTTCACACATGCTTAGAATTTTATCCTTCAACTGACTTAAGATTAACTGCTTTTGTAGATTCTGATTGGGCTGCGGATATGGATGATCGCAAATCTATTTCTGGTTACTGTGTTTATTATGGTTTGAATCTTATCTCTTGGAAGTGCAGCAAACAACCTACTGTCAGCCGCAGCTCTACAGAGGCGGAATTCCGCGCACTAGCAGCTGTGTTTGCAGAGTTGATCTGGATTCAGAATCTACTAATCAAAATTCAGCAATTGTGTCGTACATCACCTACTGTGTTCTGTGATAACATATCCGTTGTGCTGTTGGCGTATAATCCAATCCTCCATGATCGCACTAAGCACTTTGAACTCAATCTTTACTTTGTTAGAGATAGAGTCATCAAGGGTCAAGTAGCAGTCACTCACATCCCTTCTAGTGAGCAAATAGCAGATATCTTCACTAAACCTCTCTCCAATTACTTATTTGAGAAGTTTCGAAGCAAACTCAGGTTGTCCATTAAGCCTCCCTGAGTTTGTGGGGGGATATTAGAGTGTCACATGTAAAAAATTAGTTATCAAGAATCTGTTATGAAAAGTCTTGTATACAAGTGTAGGATATATATTTGGCAATCTTGGTGTAAAAAAACAATATATACATTTTCAATAATCATTCAAAACAATCATATCAGTTTTCATTTTCCTCTCTTCTTTCTGCTCTCTCTGGTCAAGCTTATATTCCTTCAGTTACTCTAATTATTAAAACTAAACCCAAATATATTAAAATTTAGCTGTGAAAGCATTTAACAAGTAATAAATATAATATCTGTTTAATCAACTAATAGAAAAATATAATCAATAATAAAAAAACAGAATAAACGACAAATAGGTCTTTGACTTTTTATTTTAAAAATAAATAAGTCATTGACTAATTAAAAACATAAAAATATCCCTCATTTTTAAAAATACGAGACATCTAAGTCCATCTAAAGGATCAATTTGTCTCATATTTTAGATGACTAAAAATATTTTTATATTTTCAATTAATAAAAAATTTATGTGTCTTCGAATTAAAAAATTAAGAACTTATTTATTTTTTCTCTAAAATTAATCTTTCTACACTTCCTTTTAATTATGTCCTAGATACACACGTCACAACAACACTAATTATTTTCATAATTCATATATTATTATAAGATAAAGTCTACTGTATAAATCTATGATGCACGGACACTGACACGGACACGGGACACAACACGATATGGGACACGCCGACACGCGAATTTTAAAATCTTACATG
>NC_029785.2:45609024-45610018 GCF_000816755.2 Arachis ipaensis | reverse complement strand
CAAGTATTTAAAATATTTTTTGTTTTAATAAATAATAATATATACTATATCTAAATTTATTTTAAGAATATATGTTAAGAATAAGACTGGACACGCGGACACGTGATGGTATTTAGGTGTGTCCAGCCGTGTCCGGAGAAGAATTTTTTATTTTTTATTAAGACACAGTTGGACACAGCAGACACGCGTGTCGGACAAGTGTCGATGAGTGTCGTGTCCGAAATGTGTCTGACACATGGACACGATAACTCAGCGAAGTGTCCGTGCTTCATAGGTATAAATTAATAAAAATATTTACACGTGTAAATTTCATATGTGTGTCTTAAATAAGTTGACATGTATTTTTACTGTATCTAAATCATTCGATTGAAGCGGTAGTCACCGTAAAGATAGCAAAATTTTGTCTCCTTAAATTTTAAATAATTTTGTAATATAATGTTGATTATTGATAGTTGTCTCTTGGTTCTCATATTGACGAAGAAGATTGAAAAATACTTACTCTTTAGATTCAAGCACATTTTTCCCCTTAATTTACCTTCCTCTTCACTTTTATAAATTAAATATTTTATCTTTTTCTAATAACATATTTTTATCCTAAGTGTTTTATTTGTGTTATTTTAGTTCTTTAATAAAAAATATTTTTTTTTCAAAAATACCATTTTCTCCATAATATTCATCCCAAAATTTCTTGTATTTTGCATCTTTAAGATATTTTATTCCAACGTGTAAATATCAGATTATCAATTTTTCGTGTTAGAGTGCTATGTCTATCTAATTACATAATCTCATTTTAATATAACTAATTTATTTCATAATTAACGCATGAATATAATCAAAAAGTAAATATGATCAAATACCTATATCTACATATGTTATTGAACTAAAAACTTGACTCCTCGAAAAAGCGCAATTGATCGATGTATTTTTTCTTCTACTTTTAGAAATGATAAAAAAATTATTTGTATATATAAAAAAATTAGTTATTACCTAATAA
>NC_029785.2:45565703-45608909 GCF_000816755.2 Arachis ipaensis | reverse complement strand
AAAAAAATAAAATTAAAACTAAAATTTCATACCACAGTTAAATACAAATTTAATAATAAAAAATAGAGTGATAAAATGATAAAAAAATATTTAGAAGGAATATATACAGTAAGTTGTTCAGATGCAATATTGCTGAAAATGGTGGTGGAGGATCAATACTTCCATCAGATGAATCATTACGTGAAAAAGGGGACGTTTGGAACATTGTGTGAGAATGATGGTGAAATGACGGTAGAAGGCCAGTGCTTCTAGCAGACATTGAGTGAAAATGGTGGTGATGAAGGGTCAGTATTTTTTCACAGAGTCAAGAAGGAAAGTAGATTTTTTTGTTTTGAAATTAAATTTTTTTTAAGGAAGTGATAGAATGACTTATCGAGAAGTAGAGAAGTCATATATTTCTACTTTTTTGAAAAGCTGTAAATTAACTTTTCGAGAAGCTAAAAACTTTTTCTAAAATGGTGCTAAACACGTAAATTATGACTTCTCATAATCCAAAAGTCAAAAAAAGTAGCTTCTGCTACTTCCCAAACGGGCTCTTAGTAGTTAATTTTTAATATATATCTAACATAATCTAAAAAAAAGAAAAAATAATTATAATTATAAAATGGTTAAAATAACATGAAAAAAAAAAGATAAAATATGTAATTTAAAAAAATGAAGTGAAAAATAAAACGTGCTTGGACCTAAAGAGTAAGTATCTTGCAATCTCCTTCGTCAATATGAGAATCAAGAGACAACGACGAATAATCAAGATTACATTACAAAATTATTTAGAATCTAATAAGGAGACAAAATTCTGTCACTTTTATAGTGGTTACTACTTCAATTGAATGATTCAGACACAATAAAAATGTATGTGTTACTTATTCAAGACACACACATAAAATATATACATGTGGATATTTTTGTTAATTAATCTATACGGTAGACTTTGTCTTATTACAGAGATGAGGTAGCACTTGTATGCAATACAACCGATCAACATGCCAAATCTATGTGATCAAAATTGGTCAGGACTGATTAGTTCGATCAAAAAATTGATGAATAATTATCTATCTGATTAAGTTTGAAATTGGAATTATTTTTGTATTTAAACTAATTAACAATGCTCAAATTTATTAAAATTTGACCGATTGATATAAACTGTGAAAAATCTAAACGGTTTACGATATATTAAAATTTTAAAAAATAGTTAATTTCATATAAACAAAATACTTATTATGTGTTATGCAGATATTTAACAATTGAGATTTACAAAACAAAATGTTTGATAATTGCAAACATCTGACATGGTTCAAAATTTAGATTCTGAAAGAGAAACCTACTTCTTTTGCAAGTACTAATTTTATGTGCATCAAAATTTTTACTTTATCAATGTAAGCTACAAATTATAAAAAAAAGGAATTTGATAAAATACTAGAAAAGAAATTATTTTTTTGTATAAAATAAAGAGTATAGAATTGAAAAGAACATAAAAAAGATGTGGAAGGAACAATGTTCTGAAAACCGGTTCGAACCGGCCGGTCGAACCGGTCGAACCGTAAACCGAACACTAAAGCGATTCGGTCAACAAAGAAAACTGCAGAAATTAATAACCGGCATTGAACCGACGAACCGGCCGGTTACCGGTCGGTCGAACCGAACCGGGACCCGGCCGGTTTTTTAAGCTGGCAGCAAAACGTCGTCGTTTTGCAATAGGGGAACCCTAATTCCCTTTTCTGTTTTCTCCTTCGTCAGTTTTCGACTTTTCGTGCTTCCCTTCACCTTCACTGCACGACTGCAGCGTCCAGCCTCCAGCGTCCCAGTCCCACACTCCTTATTATTTTATTATAAAACGGTTTTTACGGTTCAACCACGGTCAGACCGGTTGAACCTATGAACCAGTGAACCAGTACCTAGAACGGTTCGATGACCGGTTCGGTTTTCAGAACCTTGGGAAGGAAGCCTACATATAGAACTGGCTTAGATAAGTCACAGAAAGTCGCTAGGATGTGTGAGAGAATAAGTGTTTCTGAGTAAAAATTTTGAATCCCTTATATCTCGTTTGTCACAATATTTACAAACCTCTTCAACCAATCAAAATTTTTCATGTATTGACCCTAGTGTACCTTGACAGTAACTGTTCCCACCAGTCACGGGTCTGGTAACCGCTCTGCAAACTTCATCCTCGACCCCCTTCAATCAACCATTTCCTTGTCGATGCTCATCTTATCAAATTTTCTTAATAGATATGCCTGACATCGACATAACTAATGTCGACCAACAAATTGCCCCCTAGTAACATTATCACTTTCGAGTTTCTTTTTGAGTAAGTGTGATTGATCCTTTCATACAGATAAAATAAATTTATACTCCTCACGCATCCCTTAGGTGAATAACCATCACTATCATGATTACCCACGTCGAATCAATCTTTTTGTGCACTCTCTCTCTCTTTCACATTTCATCTTCGAAGGCACGCTTATAAAAACTCCAACTTCTTCTTTCAACTTTTCATTTTCAAACTTCATCTTCTCTAATAACAATATGTACTCTCTGTGCTAATCATCTTTGCCATTGTTGCCACCAACATCCATTGTTGCCATTGTTGCTTTTTGATTTCAAGCTTTCAAGCTTTCATCCTTCATACTTTTTTACATTCTCCTGGTTTGTCTTTAGCATTTACTTACTAAGTTTATCCATGCTTTTCCTTTTTTTTCCCTTTTATTTTATTTACTGTTACTCCTGCAACAACGATTACTAGCCACAATGTACTCCAAAGTAGAAAATGATTTCAAATCTTTGATTTCCTTCTATTAATCAATGAAAAAATTTGAAATTATTTAGTGACAGAGAAGCAAACACAGAAATTCATCTTTTCATTTTCCATTTTTCATGACCAAGTATAATTATTTGTCCTTCTCAATAAATTTTGGCTTTAGAATTTTTCTTTGTTGATTTATCTTCATATATGCATTATTGAAGAGAAAGTTGAAGAGAAAGTTGGAGAGTTTGCTGATAAGACTAACTTAAAAATCCTATCAGAGGAATTTGACATGATTATTGAGGACCTAGTCAACACCATCAATGATGAGAAAATTTTATTCCCTTTCTATATCGAGAATGAACTGCATTGTCTTTTAAGTCCTCTAAATTCTCCCGAACAAGCTTGAAGTGTCTTCTATTATTTCCCTTGCAACAAGGGGCAAGATATTTTGATAAAAAATGACCTGTACATTAATCTTTTTGTCGACCATGCTTGCCCCTTTCACAATAATCCAATGACTATGTTCAAGAAAGTGAGTTTCCTCACTTGGATCAAAAGAATGGAACTAAATAAAAAAGATTCCTAGCATTATCGAGGAATCTATGACCTGATGAGACTCCCTCAGTTTTACCCGTCGACAAATCACTGGGTGGTAGGAGCGATGCTATGCTTCTGGAGCAAGACTACTAACAATCTTCATTTACCATGTAGCATGGTCGGCCCTACTCTTTTTGACGTAGGTACCATCACTTTTTTTCTTTAAAATGGAGACACAATTACTTCTAACATGTGCTTTGAGAAGGAGTTCAACCAAGGGTAAAAATCCAACCACTTGTTGATGCATGATCTTCTGTATAACTTATCCAACTAGCATCTGTGAATTCTTCTAAAATAGAAGGTTCACCACTATATATCAAAGTATAATTTATTGTTCCTTTCAAATATTTTAATATTCTTCGGACAGCATGCCAATGGTTTTTACTTGGATTGCTTGTATACCGACTTAAGTGACCTACATCATATGCTATATCTGGTCTAGTACAGGTCATAGCATACATTAAGCATCCAATTAGTTTTGCATACTCAATTTGTGAAGCAGACGAACCTGTATTGGGTACTAATTTGATACTTGGATCGAAAGGAGTACTTACTGAATATCCTTCAAACTCATCAAACTTCTTTAATATTTTTCTATATAATGAGATTGAGATAATCCTAAATTATGACCATCTTTAACAATTTTAATTCCTAAAATTATATCTGCAACTCCCATATCTTTCATATCAAAATTACAAGACAAAAATTATTTAGTTTTTTCTACCTCTTCTAAATCAGTACCAAAAATAAGCATATCATCAACATATAAACAAATCATAACACCTTTACCATTTTTAACTCTACTATACACACAATTATCATATTCATTTATTTTATATCCATTAGCAACAATAGTTTCATTAAATAATTTATGCCATTGCTTAGGGGCTTGTTCAGTCCATATAAAGTCTTAATTAATTTGCACACTTTATTTTCTTGACTAGCAACTATAAATATTTTTGGTTGCTTCATATACACCTTTTCGTCTAATTCACCATTTAAGAAAGTTATTTTAACATCCATTTGATGAATGACAAAATTAAAAATTAAAGCAAGTGCTATAAACACTCTAATTGTAGAAATTCTTGCTACTGGTGCATATGTATTGATAAACCACTATTTTATGGTTTATCTTGTACTTATTTGAGTGGTTTTTATCAAGTCCTTACCCACTTATTCATACTATTTGCATGGTTTTACATTTGCCTTCCTAATTATGTGCTTTGATTGAAAACATGCTTCTTTGGCCTTAAGTTCCCTATGTTTAATCCTCTCTTATTACCATTAGATGCCTTGATATATGTGTTAAGTGATTTCAGAGATTACAGGGCAGAAATGACTTAGAGGATGGAAAAGAAGCATGCAAAAGTGGAAGGAATACAAGAAGTTGAAGAAACTGCAAAGCTGTCAGCCTGAGCCTCTCACACTAAAACGATCATAACTTGAGCTACAGAGGTCCAAACGATACGGTTCTAGTTGCGTTGGAAAGCTAACGTCTGGGGCTTCGATTTGATATATAATATGCCATAGTTGCCTTGACGCTAGGTGACGCGAACGCGTCCTCCACGCGGACGCGTCGCAGTGGCGAAAATCAGCGTGACAGATTTCTTTTCCAGCGATTTCTGGGCTGTTTTCGACCCAGTTTGCGGCCCAGAAAACACAGATTAGAGGCTATAAAGTTGGGAAAAGCATCCATTCATAAACAAGCTTTCATAATTCACAATCTTAGGATTATATGTTGTTTTTAGAGAGAGAGGTTCTCTCCTCTCTCTTAGGATTCTTTTCACTTTATGATTATTTCATCTTTTGCGATCACATGTTCAATGTTCCTTTTATTTATTTTTCTAATTTAATTTATGAACTTCCATGTTAGATTTGATTTCTTTTATTAATGCAATTTGAGGTATTTCAGATTTATGATTTTTGTTTAGCTTTTTATATTCTTGGTTTTAATTGATGAATTGATAAATTGGAGACACTTGAGTTATCAAACTCCTTGTTGATTGAAAATTGGAATTCTTCAAGAATTAATTCGAGATTCAATAACTCTAGCCTTTCCCCAAGGAAAGACTAGAACTTGAGGATTCAAAAATTAATTCATCCGCTTAACTTACCTTCATAGTTAGAGGTTAACAAAGTGGGAGAAAAATCCAATTCTCATCACAATTGATAAGGATAACTAGGATAGGACTTTCAATCCTCATAATTTGCCAAGAGTTTATTTTATAGTTATTTATTTATTTTATTCTTCTTATCATTTAGCATACTGCTCCCTTACTTTCAAAACCCCCAATTTACAAGACTCATAACCAATAATAAGAACATACCTCCCTGCAATTCCTTGAGAAGACGACCCGAGGTTTAAATACTTCGGTTATCAATTTTAAAGGGGTTTGTTACTTGTGACAACCAAAACGTTTGTAAGAAAGGTTGATTGCTTGGTTTAGTAACTATACTTGCAACGAGAGTTTACTATAACTTCTAAACCATCAATCTTCAGTTCTTCAAAATGGCGCCGTTGCCGGGGAATTGCAAACGTGTGCCTTATTATTGGTTATTGTAAATATTTACTTTTTGTTTGTTTATTTGTTTTTATTTTTTGCTTTTTTCATAAATTTAGAGGTTATTGGTTTTTATTTAGTTATTAAAAATTTTTCGAAATTTTTTTTTTCTTAGTGTTCATCTTGATCTTCAAGTTGTTCTTCGTGTTCATCTTGACCTTCAGGTTGTTCTCAGTTGTTTTCTTCGTTTTGATCTAAAAATTTTAAGTTTGGTGTCATTTTATTGTTTTTCTCTTTCCTCATTTAATTCAAAAATATATTTTCTCTTTATTTTTATTGAATTTTCGAATTTTCCATAAAAAAAATTTTGATTTTAAAATTTTTATCTTATCTTATCTTAGTTTTAAATTTCAAAATTCAAATATTTTTCAAAAATCATATCTTTTTCAAAATCTTATCTTATCTTATTTCAAAAATCAAATTTCAAATTTCAATATTTAATTTCCAAAATTCAAAATTCAAAATTTAAAAATTCAAATTTCAAATTTCAAAATTTTAATTTTCAAAATTCAAATTTTAAAATTTAAAACTCAAAATTCAAAATTTAATTTTTCAATTTCAAAAATTTTAATTTCAATAATCTTTTAATTTAAATTTATTTTTATTTTCGTTTTTAATTTTTATTAGCTTCCATGAGTTCTCACCCCTCTCGCTTTGAGTTTGGTTCTAAATATGTTGAAATGAGTGGAAGCTATAACAGGAATATGCATCAAGGTCTAAGCGATCAAAGATGGATGAAGCCAAGAGGATCTGATCAACCCTTTAGGCAACAACACCCTCCAAGATATCATGGGCAAGGACCACTCTACAATGCATACCAAGCTGATAGATATGGTGGACCCCCTTGTAATTACCAACAAGCCCCACCCTGTGCTTATGAACCACATCCCCAACATACCTTTGAACCACCAAACTCACAAGCCCCTTTACACCATTTACCTCCATATGACCCTAACCCACATCCACCATACCAACCACCCTATGAACTGAATGAGCCATACATAGATCCATCCCAACCTCCATTGGATAACAATACACTCATCTCTAATATCATTGGTCTCACCTCTACACTCCAAAATCTTATATCCCGCATGAACCAACCCTCTACCTCCAATATTCAACCCTCAAGCTCTAGTGCACTTCCTTTTCAACCACATAATGATATTTTCATCCCATCACCACCCTCCATGGAAGAGCACCCACATCTATCAATCCAAGAGCAAGATGATCCCAATTATGCTATTGATATGGAACAGGAAAGAAGGAATCATCTTCGCGAATCCATACTTCATAAAGAGCTAGAGAAGGCCCTACGGGTAAAGGTAGGAGAGACCCTTAAAGATGAAAGAGTAGTTGAAAGGAGTTGTCATGGAAAGAAAATCATCGAGGATGAGTACAATTTATACTTAAACAACTGGACAAAGCAGCAATTATTAAAAAGGAAGAAGTGGTTGCAGACTTAAGAGATGCTAAACCTCCATGGGAAATTCAAGACATAGAGCCTCCTTCCAAGACGGCTGCAATTGATGTTGAGGAGGGTGTACAACCTCCAAGACATGTCATGGTTAAGGAATTGGAAGAGGTCAATCAAGAGATGGAGATTCAAGAAGAAGAAGCACAACCTCCCATGCCCTTGGTAAGTAATGAAGAAGAGATTGAATTGGAAGAAAGCTACCAAGAGGAAGAGGTTGATATTGAAGAAGTTTGCAAAAAGGTGGAAGTTGTCCAAAAGCACAAGGAAGTGGAGCTTGAAATCACTTTGCCAAAGTTATTGGAGACCCCTCCCCCTAAGTTGCCATCATCCTTCACAACATTCAAGTGGGTAAAATTCATATCCCTTAGCTTTCTAATTCCACTTGAATATGGGCTACTGGGGACGGATGATCACTTAGAGCTCTTTGTGGCATTAAGAGTAAGAGGAAGATGGTCAATGGTAAGAAATGTCCTGCAAGGTTCATTATGGTTGGAAGCTTTAAGTTTAAACGCAAAGGTTGGTGTAAAGCTCAACTGAATGGGTCTAGGAAGTTGGTTGGCCGCCTTAGTGAGAATTCAGATTGCTTGCCACCCGGATGAAATCATGATGATCAACAAGAAGACGGGTGCAATAGCAAGGTTTGGGATCCTGGAATCTGTTCTGACATCCAACACCCCGGGAGCCTAAGAATCTGTTTGAAGCTGCTCAAAGGCTTTACGTGCCTAGTTTGGGATCCCGGAGGCCATTGGAATTACAAACATTGGTGGAGATTCCTGGATGAGTTCAAGCACAAGCCACCATAACAAGGACTCTCCAAATGTCTAACTTAAGGACAATAACTAAAAGTGCTAGGTGGGAGACAACCCACCATGGTATGATCGTTCCTTTTTCATCTTTATTTAGTTTTATTTGTTTTCGAATTTTATTTTATTTTATTGTATTGAACCTGGAGTTTTGCATAACATTCATATTAGCATTGCATTCTGCTTTATTTCATGCATAAAAAAAAAAAACACGCACGCGACGCGGCAGCGTCGCTGATGCGTTCGCGTCACCAGTGCGTTTTGGAAGAAAAGAATCGAACAGAGAGTCACGCGAGAGCGTGCTGGAGGCATGCCTTAGGCACAATATGCCCACGCGATCGCGTCGCCGACGCGGCCGCGTCATTTGCAAAATAGCTTCCCCACGCGTCCGCGTCACCCACACGACTGCGTGGCCTTGTAAATCGACGTAACAAGGGTGTATGGCCGAAAGTTGAGCTGGAATTTGGCTGGATCCGTGCTAGAGGCACCAGCCCTACCACGCGAACGCGTCACCCACGCGTCCGCATCATATTGAAAATAAGGCCACCCGCGTGATCGCGTCAACCACGTGACCGCGTCACCCAAAAATTTGGCGAAAAGAGTTTCGAACAGAGAGTTGTGCGAACGCGAGGCTGCACTCGCGCCAATCGCACAAATCAGGCCACGCGATCGCGTAACCCACGCGTCCGCGTCACCTGACCTTATCGCGCACCACGCGACCGCGTCACCCACGCGTCCGCGTCGCCTGCGCCGCACAACTTATCCAGATCAGCGCCAAATATCATATCTTTTCTTCCCCCAAATCCTAATTTTTCTTTTTCATTCTTATTTCTTTCTTCTTTTCTTCTTCCTTCTTTACCTTCATTTTATTTTACTTAATTTATTTGCATATTTCATTCATTGCATCTTAATTTTGTGCATAATTTTTGTTTTCTTTTCTAAATTCATTATTTTTCCTTTGGTGTTAAAATTTTCTTATTTAACTGTTGCATCTTCTCTTGAATTATTTTGGGTGCTTAGTGACTTGTGTTATTCTGGTTAGGTAATATTATTTAAATCAATGCCAATCTTTTATACCTGTATTAATTTTGCATTGACATGAATTTACATTACCTCTCCTTACCCACACTCTCCCTCATTGTTGCAAAAATTTTACACCACTGGTATGCCATGGCTTCTATTGTTTTCTCACGTACATGTTAAAGCTTCCATGTAAATGAGACCCTTTTCATTTGGCATTAACCCACCCATACTTCATTTATTTTTTTATCTCTATTTCTGGGTTACTTTTCTTCCCTTTTTCTTTCAGGATGGCCACCCGAAAGGGAACCGGAAGATGTTTACATGGGGAAACAAGACAAGTCCATCTGCACAATCTTTGGAGAAAAGCGGCAATTGGAACAACCCGTCCACCTGCACATCTCAGCATGCACTGAGGACGGTGCAATCTTTAAGTGTGGGGAGGTCGATACCGATCTCCATGGGTTAGTTATTTTCTTCTCAACACCAATATTTTATTTAGTACATTTTTACATTTGCATGTTTCACTGCATGATTGTTTGATTTTATGCATTTTAGCCAATGCTTGGTTAAAATAATAAGTTTCTTTTTAAGATCCTATTTTTGAAAATTTTCACTAATTTAAAATCAAAATTTTTTGTGTAAAACTTGTTTGAAGTTGTATTTGGAACATGGTTTTTGAGCCAAAGAACACAACCTGTGAGATTTTGAGCTTATTTACATGGTTACATTATTTAACCATAAATTTTTATTCTTGTGTATTTTCTTCTCTATAATTGTAATCTTTGCTTTGTTCCATTCTATATGTCCATTATTTAGTGTATTTACATGCTTGCATATGATTGAGACCATTATTTGTTATTAGCTCACTTATCCCAAATAAGCCTACCTTTTACATCACCCTTGTTAGCCAATTTGAACTTTTTAACTCCCTTCTATTTCATAACCACATTACTAGCCTTAAGCAGAAAAACAAAATAAAAATCCCAAGCTGAATCTTTGGTTAGCTTAAGATAGGGATTGTGTAACAATCAAGTGTGGGGAAACTGTGGGAACATGGTTAATAAGGGAATGTGTTATGTTTTTACTTTGATAAAATATTAGAAATTTGGGTACCTACTCATGTGAGACTAGAAAAATCAAAAATCCATGTGCATTGATAAGTTATTTTTATTTTTCTATTTAAAATAATAATAATAATAATAATAATAATAATAATAATAATAATAATAATAATAATAATAATAATAATAATAATAATAATAATAATAAAAAGAAAAAAAAATATTCAATAAATATTTAAATAAATAAAGGGGACAAAATTACCCCAATATTAAGTTAATGAAAGATCAATGCACATGTGAAAAATTAAAAAAAAGAAAAGTTGATACATGAGTATGTGATGCAAAAGTGGGAATTTTGGGTAGCTAGGCATGAATTAGAATTATATAGAGTATATGTATGTTAGGTGAAAGTTTAGGTTAATTAAAGATTCAATTTATAGCTCACTTAGCCATATATATATCCTCACCCTTACCTTAGCCCCATTACAACCTTGAAAAGACCTCATGATGTTTGCATTGGTACATTAAATTTTTGTTGATTGGTTAGATGAAGAACAAAGTTTAGAAAGCATGACAAGAAAAGAGTAGAGTGATTAACCCTATACACTTGAGAATTAGAGTGATATACACTACCAGTGAGGGTTCAGTGCTTAATTCTATGTTCTTTGCTTTCATGAGCTATCTTCTTACAAGTTTACTTGCTTTTTATTGTATGATTTGAATTAGTGAAATCTGATTTATGTTTGTCTTGAAGAGCTTATTTACTTTTAACCAAGTAGGTAGAAACATTTTGCATGTAGTTGCATTCATATAGATAGGTTGCATTTCATATTAATCTACCATTCCTCTTCATCTTTATAGCTTCTCTTGAGCTTAGCATGAGGACATGCTAATGTTTAAGTGTGGGGAGGTTGATAAACCACTATTTTATGGTTTATCTTATGCTCATTTGAGTAGTTTTTATCAAGTCCTTACCCACTTATTCATACTATTTGCATGGTTTTACATTTGCCTTCCTAATTATGTGCTTTGATTGAAAACATGCTACTTTGGCCTTAAGTTCCCTATGTTTAATCCTCTCTTATTACCATTAGATGCCTTGATATGTGTGTTAAGTGATTTCAGAGATTACAGGGCATGAATGGCTTAGAGGATGGAAAGGAAGCATGTAAAAGTGGAAGGAATACAAGAAGTTGAAGAAACTGCAAAGCTGTCAGCCTGACCCTCTCACACTAAAACGATCATAACTTGAGCTACAGAGGTCCAAACAATGCGGTTTCAGTTGCGTTGGAAAGCTAACGTCTGGGGCTTCGATTTGATATATAATATGTCATAGTTGCCTTGATGCTAGGCGATGCAAACGCGTGCTCCACGCGGACGCGTCGCAGTGGCAAAAATCAGCGTGGCAGATTTCTTCTCCAGCGATTTCTGGGCTGTTTTCGACCGAGTTTGCGGCCCAGAAAACACAGATTAGAGGCTATAAAGTGGGGGAATGCATCCATTCATAAACAAGCTTTCATAATTCACAATCTTAGGATTAGATGTAGTTTTTAGAGAGAGAGGTTCTCTCCTTTCTCTTAGGATTCTTTTCACTTTATGATTATTTCATCTTTTGCGATCACAGGTTCAATGTTCCTTTTATTTATTTTTCTAATTTAATTTATGAACTTTCATGTTAAATTTGATTTCTTTTGTTAATGCAATTTGAGGTATTTCAGATTTATGATTTTTGTTTAGCTTTTTATATTCTTGGTTTTAATTGATGAATTGATAAATTGGAGACACTTGAGTTATCAAACTTCTTGTTGATTGAAAATTGGAATTCTTCAAGAATTAATTCGAGATCCAATAACTCTAACCTTTCCCCAAGGAAAGACTAGAACTTGAGGATTCAAAAATTAATTCATCCGCTTAACTTACCTTCATAGTTAGAGGTTAACAAAGTGGGAGAAAAATCCAATTCTCATCACAATTGATAAGGATAACTAGGATAGGACTTCCAATCCTCATAATTTGCCAAGAGTTTATTTTATAGTTATTTATTTATTTTATTCTTCTTATCATTTAACATACTGCTCCCTTACTTTCAAAACCCCCAATTTACAAGACTCATAACCAATAATAAGAACATACCTCCCTGCAATTCCTTGAGAAGACGACCCAATGTTTTAATACTTCGGTTATCAATTTTAAAGGGGTTTGTTACTTGTGACAACCAAAACATTTGTAAGAAAGGTTGATTGCTTGGTTTAGTAACTATACTTGCAACGAGAATTTTGTAACACCCTAACTACCAAAGCTCACGCTTCCGGCTGCGCGACTCTGATAACTCGGACATTACGACGACTTTTATATTATTTAATATTAAAATATGAGCCTGTTTAAAACTTTAAACCGCAATACCGCGGCCAAAAATACTTTCATCCGATAACATACATCCATAGATACCATACAACTTACAAAACTCATAAAGAGTATATATATATATATATATATATATATATATAAATGATATTACAAGCATTACCCAATACAATTCCTATCCCTCTTACAGAATGTATCAAGATAAAGGCGAGGGTACAATGAATAATAATCTAAAGCAATACAGAGCATCTCAACAACAACTAAATAAACTCTTCGTAACTTCTGCGCCATATCCTGAAAGGGGAAAAATGTAGGGGGGTGAGAACATCATCCTCGAAAGGGTTCTCAGTAGAGGGTTTTTAGGAATTACTGTAATAGGATACGTGAAGATAAACCGTACTAGTTATTAATAACCGTCTTATGCCTCTTTTAAAAAACAACGGTTTACAATAAAAGTAAAGTCGGAAATCTTTTCTGAAAGAGGAACCGTTCAATTCTCAAAAACTCAAAAGCCTTTCAAAAAGGTTTATCTATGCTGAACCAAAATAGCCTTTCATATTTTTCCAAACCAGAAACACAAAACCGAAACCAACCATCAGTCCATCTCATTTCAACCACGCCCTAGGCCCAAACAATCCAACCAACAACCAATCACCGTAATCCAACAGAGTCTCAGTCGCAAACACAAGTAGGAAGGTTCAAGCACAAACAAACAGTTACAGCAAGTAGAACAATTAGCAGTTAATCACATAGGCAAACCAAGTACAATATGCACACCCAAACAATGTCACATAGATGCATATGATGCATGCCTATCCCTAGTGGCTGATGATATCATCTGTCGGTTATATAGCCAACCCGACACGTCCTGGTAGCTAACCATGGACAGAAACACCCATCGCGGAGCAAGTAGGTTTGAGCTACAACCCCATTGCTACTATCCGCTCATCCCAGAGCCAGTGGAATAACCACTACTGCGGCTACTACCTAGGCGGGTGTTTAAAAGCTCAACCTGGAGCGAGTGGATTCACCACTACTACCGCTACTACCCAGGTGTCACAGTCTCTGACCTGGAGCAAGTGGGACGAACCACAACCCTTGCTACTACCCAGGTATCTCAAGCATATATTCATTCAGTCCCAACCATCGATCAACATCCATCTTAGCCATCCGGCTTAAATTCATAATTCATAGTCAGCCATACGACCCATAACTCATTCGGCAATCAGCCATAAATCAATATCATACACAGCCATTCCGGCTCATGGTTCAATCCAGAACCAGCCAATATTCATAATCATACACAGCCATTCCGGCCCATAACAAAACAGCACTTCAACCATTCAACATCATCAAATTCATAAAACTGGCATTTAAGCCACAAATCACTTTTCTCAAGCTATTTCACTTTGAAATCAAATTTCAACTCTTTTCAGCCTTGGCTTTAAAGATCTCATTTCTCAAATCATCTCAGGCTCATAAGCCGAATTTACTCAAGGTAAATTCCCCTTTTAAAACAATGCCACTCTCGGCATCCTCTTTCCAAAACTTCCATAACCATGGAAAGTTAAAGATTCATTTTGAAACATTCAAAATCATCCATCCAACAATGGGATTTCATAACAAAGTTTCTCGGCAAAGTCCCAAGTCTTTAGGGGAGAATAACATAACTCATTTTGCCAAATTCATTAAAAATCATTAAAACCTTGGCTTTCCGATTTGAGTAGTAAAATTAGAATCTAAGCCACACCAAGTCACGTAATCATTTACTTCTTTCAAGCCGTTTCCTTTACTTAGGCAAAACCAACTTCAACTCCCATGATAAATTCTAGAACGTTTCAACTGTTCAAAATTGTTTTAGTCTTGCAAGAATTCAGAGTTCAAAGAGTACTTAAAATATTTCTCAAAACATTTCAAAATGAACTTGTCAATAGACATTCAGGTTCTTTCAACGTCATTGAAACTCCTCTAATTGAAACCCTCAAGTCAAATTCAAAGGCATTGCCCTTGTCACATTTAAAACAGCTTTAAAACATAAGTTTCACCTAAATAACTTTCTCCTGAAAGAGATACAATGCTTTTCTTACGAAGCAAGACTAAATCACAATTTCCTCTTAAATAATTCATTTCAAAAGCATGAATCATCCTTTTCTTGATAATTCAAATGAAATAGTAGAAGTCTTTAACTCATCATTTTTTTTCCAAACAACATTTCAATAAAGACTCGGATTTTATAGAAATTCCGGCAGCATCTCCCCTAAAACTTGGACTTTGCCACCCGGTTCGGGTCCCAACAAAACCATTCCACAATCCTTTTCCAGCAGTCCAAAATCCAAAATCAATTCAAAGGCAAGCCAAAATCCAACAGTCAATCTCAATACCATATTTCAAGAAAACCGTTTCAAAATCAAATCATTATCAGCCGAATAAACTCATTTCTAAAGTTTCAAGAAAACGATTCAGTAACAACCATGTATCAAAAACCATATCATTTAAGGCAAACCAGGCCGAATTCAAGAATTTATTCTATTTTTCACATTCCCAGGAAAATTAACTCAAATCAATCCTCAACGGATTAAGCTCGATTTCAAGGCTTTAAAAGAATCAACTTCAAAACACTACATTTCGCAAGGCCACATAACAAATCCAACCAACAAGCGTTCATAATCAATCGAGACAATTCAAACCATACATAAGGCCGATACAATCACCAAATACAGATTTTCTCACATCAGTATCCATATGTAATAATTCCAATACATAGAGTATTGTTTTTGGAAAGCGGCCCTACCTCAAAACGCAGTTCCATAACCCAAACGCCTCATCAAGTCCTTTCCGCCTCAACCCGAACTAACGGCAACCAAAACCTCAGCTCCCAGCCACTTTCGCAATAACCATAGCAACATGTAATACGAAAACGAAGCAGCTGCGATTACGAACAGGCCCGACAGCAGCTCCGGCGGCGGCTAGAAGCTCTGGTGGATCAACTATAAAAACGGCATACTTTTCCGGCGACGGCAGCAAGGTCTCAAGCGGCAGAAGCTTAGCCCAGAGCTTTGGCGGTTGTTTCAGCAGCCACAACGACTTCTCCAGCGACCGTACATAACGGACTCCAACCACAGCGGCGGCTAGGAGGCCGGCGGCCGTGGCGACAGCTTCTGACGGCAGCAAGGGCGACGGAATAACCTACCACCATCGCGCATCACCCTCTCTGTAAGCTCCCTCGTGCGCGTTCTTCTCCCATTCGTGCCTCCAACGGCACCGACGAAGGCAGCTTCTGTGGCGACGGCAAGGAGGTTCAGCGACGGCAGGGAGGTCCGACGACGGTGACACAGGCGAAGATGGCTTCCCTTGTCGCGCTCTCCCTCTCTCTCCCTGGTGTGCAAAACTGCGATTTCTCTCTCCCTCTGTGCCTGCTGGAAGTGATAAGGTGGCGGCGGCAAACTCTAGCAGTGGCGGCGGCACGGCGTGGACGCGGTGGTGATGAAGGCGCGATGGCTCCGAGCCCGCGACCACCCACATTTGCGAGCCAACCCCTTCTCGATTCTGTTCTCCCTAGGGACGGCGCAAACGGGAGCGCGATCGACGGCGAGCTAGACGTGGTGGCAGAACGCGGCTGGCCGGCGAGTTGCTGCTTTCCCAGTGCTCTTCCTCCAGATCTCTTTTTCCCTCATTCCCCCTTTCGTTTTATTTTCTTCTTTCTTTCAGGGATAACAAAGAAAAATGCGTTTGTTGAACTTGTGAAGGAGAAAGGGAACTCAACGGCTGAAGGAGTTAAGTTAGGGAAGGGTTTCATTTTGAAAATTAGGGTTAAGGGCATTATGGTAATTTCACATAAAATTAGGAATAATATAGTAATTGAAACCCAATGTAAATCCAACACTAATTGTATATGGAAAAATACTATTTGCTCATCAATTTTACCAATTATTTTCAATAAAATTCCCAAATCTATAAATTAGAAATAATACACTTAATTTCTTCATTTTTCAAAATAGCAGTATTATATTTAAAATATTAATTATTTAATTCAAATTATATAAAATCCTTATCATTTCGTAACTGCCAACTTTATAATTTTAAATATAGAAAATAATCCAATACTTGTAAAATTGGATAATAATCATAACTTATCTCAAATTCAATAAGTCAAAACTTGCCTTAATTCTCTTTAATAAAGAATCTCTGAAATTAAAGTTACAAAAATACTGAATTTGAAATTAGCTCATAATAGCCATTTTTCAAAAGTTCTGGGTCTTACATTCTACCCACCTTATGAAAATTTTCGTCCTCGAAAATTGATACAAAATGAAAGAATTTCATAACAGTTCACCCTTGAACACATTTAAGGAAGAAGCAAAAATATCTTAACATATAAACATATATACGGTTTTTCAAATACTTGGATGGTCGTATGCATAAAGATACCAAGGTAGGAATGTGATTGAAAAGCAAACGTTATAAGATAGGCTCAATGCACAAGGTCATATGATCTCAAGGCTTTACAAAAACTTGAGGTGCCAAAATAAGGTGCAAATCAAGATAGGCGTTCACAAAGCAAAGTGGTAATTAGTGTGGTAAAAGGCTGCGAAGCATGTTGGTATTTAAACAGCAGCATAACGTTCACTGACAAATCTCGTTCCCACTCCAGAACTTCGATTTCCCAACTCCACCAATCATTTTACAACCTCATAGCCAATCATAAGCCTAACTACCACAAATCCATTCACAAGGAACAAAACACCCACAACTCATAACGTTGCTATCCTACCGCTTCAACTTCCATATACACATATCACGTCTTAAAGAATTAACGCATCGCGTTACTACGTCTGCAAGTCGCACGTGATATCAAAACAATTCTCGAGTCTACTCAGAAGGATACCAGATTTAGAACGGAGAGACAATTGTCAAGAGTAATACTCATAGATTTGAGAGAACATATCCAATTTCAGATAAACAAGGATACTCAAGCAACGAAGTTTGCTAGACATAATTCAATTGACAACTTCAAAGATAACCCTTGAATCAAAGAAATCCAATAGAATCAATAGGAAGAAAATCAGCGCATTGGTTTGAAACAAATTCAAGCTGAGTCAAAGAAGCATGAGGTTTACAGAAGAGAATATCTCAAACCCAAGACAAGGCTCACAGAACTCAAGAGCACGATTAAAATACTTCCGAATACTCTGTTCGTTAAAAGTGTCGAAAATTTACGGGAAAAAAAATCACTTCACAGGCTAACAGAAAAGCTAAGCAACAACCATTCTTCAAGAGAGTAACAAAAGCATAAACGTGGCTTTGCTTTAATACAAGCTCATGTTGAAGTATATTATATAGAGTTTTAAAACAACATGTACACAGGTTTGGTTAAGCGCTAAAATATTTCCTCAAATATTTTAGAAAGATAGTTAGGTTCATAGCTTAACCAAAAGCAGTTCATGAAAACTTGGAAGTAATCAAATGCTTATTCAAAAATTCCAAAAATTCATATTCAAACAAGCATGTATATCATTTATAGCAAGGACGAATGAGGAAGTTAAACTCCTTTTAGAAAAGAAATTCCGAGGTAAAAATTTGCTTACAATTTGGTAAAGGAAATAAGTGGTGCGTTACAAACGAACAGATTTCCACTAAACAAGGAAGTTCTTCAAAACTTTATTTAAAATAGCGCATGCCAACTTTAAAACAACTTTGCCAAAATTTGAACAATGGTTTCAATCATAACCAAGCAACAGAAAATAAATTCCGTTTAGTATTCCTTCAAAGAAAATTCAAAACTTCTTTAGAAAGTTCAAAACAAGACTCCAAAAGTGCTCTTAAAATCACCATCTCAGAAGAACATTCAATAAGTTTAAGATGTACTAAAAAGGAGTCAAGCCTTGCAGGAAAGGATCTTAAATTAAAGTAGTTCAAACAAGATCCACTGGACATGAAACATCAAACAAGTTTTAAATTGATCCAAAAGAATACAAAAGTCATAGAAAAAGACAACTGAATCATTTGTAATTTCTCAAGGATAAATTTTTGACTAAAAACTCTTGTAGAGATAATGAGGGAGTAAACAATGCACTAACTTGAAACGAATCAAACTGACCCACATGAGGATGAGATTCACAAGAGAGAACAAACCAAGATCAATGGTAATGTTCACAAGATGTAAAAGATTAGTTAAAAACAAGATCACGTATGACATTCATAGAGGTGAAAAGCTTAAGAAGGAACGAGTTCGCTCATAAGAAGAAAGCCATGAGTCCAACATTTTCAAAAGAACAACAATGGCATAAACCATGTAGTATGCTAAACCAAACTCAAGCCAAAAATAATTTAGGTAAAGTTTATCAACGAAAGTCAACCGGAATAAAAGCGAAGAATCCTTTCTTCCCAAAATTTAAAAAAATGCCCAAATATATAATCAAATAAAGATGTGCATTGGAACTATAGTAAAATTACTAGAAAGTAAATTTGTATTTAAAGTAAATACAGTTCAGTAAACCAGTAAAAGTACAGGCGAGGCATTAAAAGTAAATAGTTGTTAAACTGTATAAGAAATCTCAAAGTTTCATATATAGATAAGTATATATCTAATCAACAGCAATTTTTATAAAATCCCATAATTGGCTGCGATCACTGCCAAATAAGAGAAAAACTGAATCAACCATTTCTCTAATAATGGACTCGGAATCATGAGTTAAAAGGCACAGCGCATCAAGACAAGTTCAAAGTTATGTCAAAGAACACGTGAATCAAGAAGAACTCAAACAGAGGAAGATAGACGCAACAAGGATTCCAAACAAGCATATACAATTAAGATCAAACAAGAATGCATATGAATAGAGGAATAGAGTTGAAAAATCAAACTACTTTTCAAAAGGATTAGCAAACAAGAACTTCAAATTAGGACATGAAGGAACAGGTCGACTCGAATAGAATTCAAGACACACAAGTGAATAGCCTCGAGAAATAGTTTCCAACGTTCCCAAAACCCGCGATTCGCTTTGCTCAAAACTCGTATATCATCTATGATAACTCATCAGTGCTTTCATATACATAATTCACTAGTATTAAGCCGGCCAAACTTAATACCAAGAATTATGCAATGTAAGACTAACAGCGTTGATCAATAGATCGTCATGTGCATAAAGCTCTAATTCTCGTCATTTGACAAGACCTAATACATGACAAACATTCAGAGTATGCAATTGAAGCATAGTCGGTCCATTCCTCAGGCTCTACAGGAAGGACTGCTCTGATACCATAATGTAACACCCTAACTACCAAAGCTCACGCTTCCGGCTGCGCGACTCTGATAACTCGGACATTACAACGACTTTTATATTATTTAATACTAAAATATGAGCCTGTTTAAAAGTTTAAACCGCAATACCACTTCCAAAAATACTTTCATCCAATAACATACATCCATAGATACCATACAACTTACAAAACTCATAAAGAGTACATCCATATATATATATAATATTACAAGCATTACCCAATAGTTCCTATCCCTCTTACAGAATGTATCAAGATAAAGGCGAGGGTACAATGAATAATAATCTAAAGCAATATAGAGCATCTCAACAATAACTAAATAAACTATTCGTAACTTCTGCGCCATATCCTGAAAGGGGGAAAATGTAGGGGGGGTGAGAACATCATCCTCGAAAGGGTTCTCAGTAGAGGGTTTTTAGGAATTACTGTAATAGGATACGTGAAGATAAACCGTACCAGTGATTAATAACTGTCTTATGCCTCTTTTAAAAAACAACGGTTTACAATAAAAGTAAAGTCGGAAATCTTTTCTGAAAGAGGAACCGTTCAATTCTCAAAAACTCAAAAGCCTTTCAAAAAGGTTTATCTATGCTGAACCAAAATAGCCTTTCATATTTTTCCAAACCAGAAACACAAAACCGAAACCAACTTCAACTCCCATGATAAATTCTAGAACGTTTCAACTGTTCAAAATTGTTTTAGTCTTGCAAGAATTCAAAGTTCAAAGAGTACTTAAAATATTTCTCAAAACATTTCAAAATGAACTTGTCAATAAACATTCAGGTTCTTTCAACGTCATTGAAACTCCTCTAATTGAAACCCTCAAGTCAAATTCAAAGGCATTGCCCTTGTCACATTTAAAACAGCTTTAAAACATAAGTTTCACCTAAATAACTTTCTCCTGAAAGAGATACAATGCTTTTCTTACGAAGCAAGACTAAATCACAATTTCCTCTTAAATAATTCATTTCAAAAGCATGAATCATCCTTTTCTTGATAATTAAAATGAAATAGTAGAAGTCTTTAACTCATCATTTTTTTCCAAATAACATTTCAATAAAGACTCGGATTTTATAGAAATTCCGGCAGCATCTCCCCTAAAACTTGGACTTTGCCACCCGGTTCGGGTCCCAACAAAACCATTCCACAATCCTTTTCCAACAGTCCAAAATCCAAAATCAATTCAAAGGCAAGCCAAAATCCAACAGTCAATCTCAATACCATATTTCAAGAAAACCGTTTCAAAATCAAATCATTATCAGCCGAATAAACTCATTTCTAAAGTTTCAAGAAAACGATTCAGTAACAACCATGTATCAAAAACCATATCATTTAAGGCAAAGCAGGCCGAATTCAAGAGTTTATTCTATCTTTCACATTCCCAGGAAAATTAACTCAAATCAATCCTCAACGGATTAAGCTCGATTTCAAGGCTTTAAAAGAATCAACTTCAAAACACTACATTTCGCAAGGCCACATAACAAATCCAACCAACAAACGTTCATAATCAATCGAGACAATTCAAACCATACATAAGGCCGATACAATCACCAAATACAGATTTTCTCACATCAGTATCCATATGTAATAATTCCAATACATAAAGTATAGTTTTTGGAAAGCGGCCCTACCTCAAAACGTAGTTCCATAACCCAAACGCCTCATCAAGTCCTTTCCGCCATAACCCGAACTGACGGCAACCAAAACCTCAGCTCCCAGCCACTTTCGCAATAACCATAGCAACATGTAATACGAAAACGAAGCAGCTGCGATTACGAACAGGCCCGACAGCAGCTCCGGCGGCGGCTAGAAGCTCCGGTGGATCAACTATAAAAATGGCATACTTTTCCGGCGACGGCAGCAAGGTCTCAAGCGGCAGAAGCTTAGCCCGGAGCTTTGGCGGTGGTTTCAGCAGCCACAACGACTTCTCCGGTGACCGTACACAACGGACTCCAACCACAGCGGCGGCTAGGAGGTCGGCGGAATAACCTACCACCATCGCGCATCCCCCTCTCTGTAAGCTCCCTCGTGCGCGTTCTTCTCCCATTCGTGCCTCCAATGGCACCGACGAAGGCAGCTTCTGTGGCGACGGCAAGGAGGTTCAGCGACGGTAGGGAGGTCCGGCGACGGTGACACAGGCGGAGATGGCATCCCTTGTCGCGCTCTCCCTCTCTCCCTACTGTGCAAAACTCCTATTTCTCTCTCCCTCTGTGCCTGCTGGCAGTGATAAGGTGGCGGCGACAAACTCTAGCAGTGGCGGCGGCACGACGTGGACGCGGTGGCGATGAAGGCGCGGCGGCTCCGAGCCCGCTACCACCCACATTCGCGAGCCAATCCCTTCTCGATTCTGTTCTCCCTAGCGACGGCGCAAACAGGAGCGCGATCGGCGGTGAGCTAGACGTGGTGGCAGAACGCGGCTGGCCGGCGAGCTACTGCTTTCCCGGTGCTCTTCCTCCGGATCTCCTTTTCCCCCATTCCCCCTTTCGTTTTCTTTGCTTCTTTCTTTCAGGGATAACAAAGGAAACTACGTTTGTTGAACTTGTGAAGGAGAAAGGGAACTCAACGGCTGAAGAAGTAAAGTTAGGGAAGGGTTTCATTTTGAAAATTAGGGTTAAGGGCATTATGGTAATTTCACATAAAATTAGGAATAATATAGTAATTGAAACCCAATGTAAATCCAACACTAATTGTATATGGAAAAATACTATTTGCTCATCAATTTTACCAATTATTTTCAATAAAATTCCTAAATCTAAAAATTAGAAATAATACACTTAATTTCTTCATTTTTCAAAATAGCAGTATTATATTTAAAATATTAATTATTTAATTCAAATCATATAAAATCCTTATCATTTCGTAACTGCCAACTTTATAATTTTAAATATAGAAAATAATCCAATACTTGTAAAATTGGATAATAATCATAACTTATCTCAAATTCAATAAATCAAAACTCGCCTTAATTCTCTTTAATAAAGAATCTCTGAAATTAAAGCTACAAAAATACTGAAATTGAAATTATCTCATTATAGCCCTTTTTCAAAAGTTCTGGGTCTTACAAGTTTACTATAACTTCTAAACCATCAATCTTCAGTTCTTCATGTATCAAAGTAATCAATTTCTTCTTTTTATGCAAATCCCTTACCAACTAAACGTGCTTTGAACTTATCAACAGTTCCATCTACTTTCATTTTTTTTTGAAAATCCATTTAGAACTAATGGCTTTTGACCTACGAGGGAGATCCACTAATTTCCAAGTGTTATTTCTCATTGTTGAGTCCATTTCTTGTATTGCTTCTTTCCAAAAATCTCAATCTCAAGACCTTATAACTTCTTCATAGGTCTGAGGATCACCTTCCATATGAAGGCATATAGGTGCAATGCTATCTATTGATTCTCTTGTCCCTTCCACAAGGAACATAAAGAAATCTGGTCCATAAGTCTTTGCTTATATGATTTTTTTACTTTTTCTAGGTTCAATATTTTCAAAGGGTTTATTTTTTACATTATCTTCTATTTCCAAGTAAATTTTATTTTTAGGTCTTGGAGTTGAATTAAATCTATCATCTAGAAAAATTGCATCTCTTGATTCAATAATTGTATTAGCAGAATATGATTCGTTAGATGCAATAACTATAAACCTATAAATTTTACTATTCTCAGCATATCCTAAGAAAATACATTCTATACATCTTTCTCCTAATTTCTTTCTTTTAGGTTCAGGAACTTTTACTATTACTCTACAACTCCAAACTTTAAGATATTTAAGATTAGGCTTTTATTCTTCCAAAGTACATATGGAGTTATTTTATTCCTTTTATTAGGAGTTTTATTTAAAATATAACATGCAGTTAACATAGCCTCATCCAAATAATCTTTTGCTAGACCATAATAAAATACAATGGCATTAACCATTTCTTTCAGAACCCTATTTTTTCTTTCAGCAAAACTATTTTGTTGTGCAGAATATGGTGTAGTTATTTAATGAATAATACCAGTAGACTCAAAATAACTAGGATTATAATATTCTCCTCCACGATCAGACCTTAAACATTTAATAAAGGTTTCATGTTGCAATTCAACTTTGGTTTTAAAAATTTTAAATTTATCCAAGACTTCATCTTTAGAATGCATCAAATATATATAACAATATCTACTAAAATCATCAATAAAAGTTACAAAATATTTCTTTCCACCTATAGTAGGCCAACCATATAAATCACATACATCAGAATGTACTAATTCTAATAACTTAGAATTTCGTTGTACTCTTTGAAAAGGAATTCTTGTTATTTTGGTAAACATATAAGTTGTGCATACATATGAATTTTTAATTGATTTTGGAATAAGATCATATTTTATCATATAATNTATTATTATTATTGTCAAACTCTCGAGTTAACTCGTAAACTCGTACGAGTTTACGGGTTTAGATATGGAATCGAGTTGACTCGGACATAGACTCTATCCTGAGTAAACTCGGCTAGACTCAGTCAAACTCGGACAAACTCGTGAGTTTAGGAGCGAGTTAGCGAGTTTGTATTTTTCTTTATTTTTGCTAAAAAAAGTGTCATTTTGAAACCAAAAAAACACTTTTTTTATTAGGGTTACGATAACACTCCCAAAGAATGAAAGAAAACTCACTCATCTGCGTCGTTTCTCTCAAGTCTCACTTTCTCCATGTTCTGCCGTAGTCGCTGTTCCCCGTCGAGCTACCGCTGTTCACCTGTGTCTGCTACCTCTGCTCTGATTTGCGCCATTGTCTTTGTGAATTTTACTTATGTTTCCCTCTACTTTGTATTTCTTCACATCTCCACTATCCGCAACTCCATCGTGCTATCACCGTTTACGAGTTCGACTACTTCTCCTACAGTCCTATCTCTACTCTGGTTTGCGCCATCGTAAAATCCATGACTCTTTGTCACCGTCGTTTCGTGCTGCTGCTGCACCCTCACCACCACTGACTGCTGCATCCTTGTCTTCGATCTGCTGTTGCTGGGACTTTGCCCCTTCTTTTCTTCTGTATCCTCTAATTTTTGTATGCCTTTTGCCCTTTTTTTAAGCCTTTGCTTCTTTGATTTAGTATTTTTTTTGCTTTTTAAATTTTATTGCTCCTAATTTTAGCCTATTGCTTACCGTTTATGTTAGATGGCCAGATGGTTCATTCATTCATGGATGATTAGTAATTAATTTTTTTTATTAGAGTTAATTTGATTATTTGATGTTGTTCAATGTTCAATTAAAGATTTAGTATTACAGATTTAGAATTTTAAATTTTGTGTGTTCTATGTTGTATTTGTATAAGAATAATTATAGAGGATTTGAATGTGTATGTTAAAATATTTGTTATAATATATGCTACTCTTTTAATTTATTATATATTACTATTTACAACATTTAATTTAAACATATTCTCACATAGATATCCTTTACCTACAAACACTCTAACCTTAGACAGAATAAATTTGTCTCTTTCAAATATAGACTTAAACCCATAGTTGTTAAGTAAATGTATAGAAACTAAATTTTTTCTGACTTTGGGTACGTAATATACATCAGTAAGAGTAAGTACTCTTCCGGAAGTGAATTCAAGTTCCACAGTCCCTTTGCCCATTATTTGAACAGTTGATGCATTTTCCATGTACAGAATAGCCCCATCCTCTTCTTTGAATTTCTTAAAAAAAATCTCTATTCTTACAGACATGTCGAGTTGCACCAGAGTCTATCTACCATGACTCAATGTCTTCAATCATGTTGATTTCAGAAATAACAGCAATAAGATTATCTTTTATTGCTGTGTCATTCTTTTCTTTCTTTCTTTTAAGAAACAACATTCTTTCTTAAAATGCCCTAGTTTTTCACAATAAAAATAATTTCCTTTCTTTTTATTCTTTCTGGTATCACCATTGCTACCTTGAGATTTATTAAAATCTCGGTATCTTTTCTTGTTGGGCTTGTTAGATTTTTCATCCTCGATTACGTGAAGATTAGCATGAGTACTTTGCTCTTTAGTATCGTCTAGTTTATGATACTCTTCTTCAAGACGAAGGTGATTATTTAATTGTTCAAGAGAAACATCATCCTTTCTATGTTTCATAGTTTTTTTTAATTCTTTCCATGATGGAAGGAGTTTGTCAATAATTGAAGAAATAATAATGGTACCATCTATGTGCATGTTATGTTGCTTAAAATTATTTAAAATACGCTCAATTTCATGCCGTTGTTCCATAATAGATCTACCATCAACCATCTTATAATTATTAAGGCGAGTGACAAGAAATTTCTTACTTGTTACGTCCTCGGTCATATATTTTGCCTCTAATTTGTCCGATAGTTCTTTTGCGCTCCCAATATTTGGGTGGACATCAAACAGTGCATCAGCCATGCCATTAAGTATGTGACCGGTGCATATATAGTCATCGTTGTCCCATTTTTTCTAGCTCGGGTTTCTGTAATGGCCTCCCCTTCAACTTTTAGAGGTCTTGGTATGGTAAGAATGATGAGTGGATAATTTATACCCTTTTTGGCATTGTTTTTACATAGTTTTTAGTATGTTTTAGTTATTTTTTATTATATTTTTATTAGTTTTTATTCAAAAATCACATTTCTGGTCTTTACTAGGATTTTGTGTGTTTTTCTGTGATTTCAGGTATTTTCTGGCTGAAATTGAGGGACCTGAGCAAAAATCTGATTCAGAGGCTGAAAAAGGATTACAGATGCTGTTGGATTCTGACCTCCCTACACTCGAAGTAAATTTTCTGGAGTTATAGAAGCCGAATTGTCATGCTCTCAATTGTGTTGGAAAGTAGACATCCTGTGATTTCTAGCAATATATAATAGTCTATAATTTGCCCGAGATTTGATGGCTCAAACTGGCGTTCAAAGTTAGCTTAAAATATCTTGGCGTAAAACGCCCAAACTAGCACCAGAATTGGAGTTAAATGCCTAAACTGGCACCAAAGCTGGTGTTTAACTCCAGGAACAGCCTATGCACGAAAAAGCTTCATTGCTCAGCCCAAGCACACACCAATTGGGCTCTGAAAGTGGATTTCTGCACTATCTGCACTTAGTTACTCATTTTCTATAACCCTAGGTTACTAGTTTGGTATAAAAACTACTTTTAGAGACTTATTTTATATTTTTGATAAGTTTTATGCTATCATAGACCATTTGTACATGATTGGAGGCTGGCCTCACGGCCATGTCTAGACCTTTTTCACTTATGTATTTTCTACGGTGGAGTTTCTACACCTCATAGATTAAGGTGTGGAGCTCTGCTGTTCTTCATGAATTAATGCAATTACTACTGCTTTTCCTTCAATTCATGCCTAATTTTTCTCTAAGATATACTCTCATTCTTAATTCAGTTAAGTCAGAATGAAGGGGTGACCCATGACAATCACCCAATCTTTGTTACTCGCTTAGCCAAGATCGCGTGCCTGACAACCACAAAGCGGTCTACATAATGTTCAACGTAGTCATTGGACGACAGCTGGAGTATACTCTCTTGGATATCTAATACACGGACCGAGTCCATGAGATTAGTATCTTCGTGGTATAGGCTAGAACCATTGGCAGCATTCCTGAGATCCGAAAAGTCTAAACCTTGTCTGTGGTATTTCGAGTAGGATCTGGGAAGGGATGACTGTGACGAGCTTCAAACTTGCGAATGTTGGGTGCAGTGACAGTGTGCAAAAGGACAATGGTCCTATTCCGACGCTAGCGGGAACCGAAAGATGATTAGTCGTGCGGTGACAGCGCATATGGATTTGTTTTCATCCGAGAGGATCATGCAGCTTGCCATGGAAGGAGGTAATGCATGGTTGGAAGAAGGCAGTAGGAAAACAGAAGTTCAGAAGCAACAAAGCATCTCCAGACACTTATCTGAAATTCCCACCAATGAATTACATAAGTATCTCTATCTTGTTTTATATTTTATTCATATTTTAATTATCAAAACCTCATAACCATTTGAATCCGCCTGACTGAGATTTACAAGGATGACCATAGCTTGCTTCAAGCCGACAATCTCCGTGGGATCGACCCTTACTCACGTAAGGTTTATTACTTGGACGAATCAGTGCACTTGCTGGTTAGTTACGCAGAGTTGTGAAGAAGTGTTGTGATCATGTTACGCGCATCAAGTTTTTGGCGCTGTTGCTAGGGCGTTTATCGCCAGAAAAGGCTGTCTGGCATCTGGCTGGCGTTAAACGCCAGAAATGGGTATCTGGGTGGCATTTAACGCCAGAAATGGGCATCTGACTGTCGTTTAACGCCAGAAATAGGCAGCAGAGTGGCGTTTAATGCCAGGAAAGGTAGCAGAGCTGGCGTTAAATGCCAGATTTGGCACACAATGGGCGTTTAAATGCCAGAATGGTGTAGGGACTCGAATTCCTTGACACCTCAGGATTTGTGGACCCCACATGATCCCCACCTACCCCACCTCTTCTTCTCTCCTCTTCACACCTTTCCATAACACTCTTCCCCAAACACCATTAACCAATCCCATCAAAATCTCTTCCCCAAATACCCTTCACCTATCAAATCTTACCATCTTCGCCATATTCTCTTCACCACTCACATTCATCCATCATTAAACCCCACCTACCTCACCATTCAATTCAAACCATTTCCCTCCCAAATCCAACCCCTCATACACAGCTATACTCTCTCCCCTACCCTATAAATACCCCTCCTCACTACCTCAACTTTCACACATCACAAACACTTCTCTCCCCCTTGGCCGAACCACTCACCTCTCTCCATCTCCTCTATTTCTTCTTCTTCTACTCCTTTCTTTCTTCTTTTGCTCGAGGACGAGCAAATCTTCTAAGTTTGGTGTGGGAAAAGCTAAGCTTTTTGTTTATCCATAACCATTATTGGCACCTAAGGCCGAAGAAACCTCTAGAAAGAGGAAAGGGAAGGCAATTACTTCCACCTCCGAGTCATAGAAGATGGAGAGATTTATCTCAAAAGTGCATCAAGACCACTTCTATGAAGTTGTGGCCAAGAAAAAGGTGATACCCGAGGTCCCCTTTAAGCTAAAAAAGAGTGAATATTCGGAGATCCGACATGAAGTTCAAATAAGAGGTTGGGAAATCCTCACCAAACCCATTCAATAAGTTGGGATCTTAATGGTTCAAGAGTTCTATGCCAATGCATGAATTACTAAGAACCATGACCAAAGTGTGAACCCGAACCCAAAGAATTGGCTCACAATGGTTCGGGGGAAATACTTGGATTTTAGTCCGAAAAATGTAAGGTTGGCATTCAACTTGCCAATGATGCAAGGAGATCCTCACCCTTTCACTAGAAGGGTCAACTTTGATCAAAGGTTTGACCAAGTCCTTAGGAACATTTGTGTGGAAGGCACTCAATGGAAGAGAGATTCAAGAGACAAGCCGGTTCAACTAATAAGGCTTGACCTCAAACCCGTGGCTAGGGGATGGTTGGAGTTCATCCAACGCTCTATCATTCCTACTAGCAACCGATCTGAAGTTACAATAGATCGGGCTATCATGATCTATAGTATCATAACTGGAGAGGAAGTAGAAGTTCATGAGATCATATCTTTAGAACTCTACAAGGTGGCGGACAAGCCCTCCACTTTGGCAAGGTTAGCCTTCCCTCATCTCATTTGTCACCCATGCAATTCAGCTGGAGTTGTCATAGAGGAAGACACCCTCATTGAAGAGGACAAGCCCATCACTAAGAAAAGGATGGAGCAAACAAGAGAGCCCACTCATGGACCTCAACAAGAGCATGAGGAAATTCCTCATCATGAAATCCCTGAGATGCCTCAGGGGATGCATTTTCCTCCACAAAATTATTGGGAGCAAATTAACACCTCCCTAGGAGAATTGAGTTCCAACATGGGACAACTAAGGATGGAGCACCAAGAGCATTCCATCCTCCTCCATGAAATTAGAGAAGACCAAAGAACCATGAGGGAAGAGCAACAAAGGCAAGGAAGAGACATTGAGGAGCTCAAGCACTCCATAAGATCTTCAAGAGGAAGAACTAGCCGCCATCACTAAGGTGGACCCGTTCTTTAATCTCTGTGTTCTTATTTTTCTATTTTTTGTTCCATATGCTTTATGTTTTGTCTATGTTTGTGTCTTTATTACATGATCATTAGTGTCTAGTGTCTATGTCTTAAAGCTATGAATGTCCTATGAATCCATCACCTTTTTTAAATGAAAAATATTTTTAATTGCAAAAGAACAAGAAGTACATGATTTCGAATTCTATCTTGAAATTAGTTTAATTATTTTGACGTGGTGGCAATACCTTTTGTTTTCTGAATGAATGCTTGAACAATGCATATTTTTGAATTGGCTCTTGAAAGAATAATAAAAAAGGAGAAATGTTATTGATAATATGAAAAATCATAAAATTGATTCTTGAAGCAAGAAAAAGCAGTGAAAAGCTTGCAGAAAAAAAGAAAAAAAATGTAAAAAAAAAAGGAGAGAAAGAAAAAGAAAAAGCAAGCAGAAAAAGCCAATAACCTTTTAAACCAAAAGGAAAGGGTAAAAATGATCCAAGGCTTTGAGCATTAATAGATAGGAGGGTCCACAGGAATAAAATCCTGGCCTAAGCGGCTGAACCAAGCTGTCCCTAACCATGTGCTTGTGGCGTGAAGGTGTCAAGTGAAAAGCTTGAGATTGAGCAGTTAAAGTCGTGGTCCAAAGCAAAAAGAGTATGCTTAAGAGCTCTGGACACCTCTAACTGGGGACTCTAGCAAAGCTGAGTCACAATCTAAAAAGGTTCACCCAGTTATGTGTCTGTGGCATTTATGTATCCGGTGGTAATACTGGAAAACAAAATGCTTAGGGTCACGGCCAAGACTCATAAAGTAGCTGTGTTCAAGAATCAACATACTGAACTAGGAGAATCAATAACACTATCTGAATTCAGAGTTCCTATAGATGCCAATCATTCTGAACTTCAAAGAATAAAGTGAGATGCCAAAACTGTTTAGAAGCAAAAAGGCTACAAGTCCCGCTCATCTAATTTGAACTAAGTTCATTGATAAGCTTGGAATTTATTGTATATTCTCTTCTTTTTATCCTATTTTCTTTTCAGTTGCTTGGAGACAAGCAACAATTTAAGTTTGGTGTTGTGATGAGCGGATAATTTTTACCCTTTTTGGCATTATTTTTACATAGTTTTTAGTATATTTTTGTTACTTTTTATTATATTTTTATTAGTTTTTATTTAAAAATCACATTTCTAGACTTTACTAGGAGTTTTTGTGTTTTTCTGTAATTTCAGGTATTTTCTGGCTGAAATTGAGGGATCTGAGCAAAAATCTGATTCAGAGGCTGAAAAAGGACTGCAGATGCTGTTGGATTCTGACCTCCCTGCACTCGAAGTGGATTTTATGGAGCTACAGAAGCCCAATTGGCGCGCTCACAATTGCGTTGGAAAGTAGACATTCTGGGCTTTTCAGCAATATATAATAGTCCATACTTTGCCTGAGATTTGATGGCCCAAACTGGCGTTCAAAGTCAGCCTAAAACATCTTGGCATAAAACGTCCAAACTGGCACCAGAATTGGAGTTAAACGCCCAAACTGGCACCAAAGCTGGTGTTTAACTCCAAGAATAGCCTATGCACGAAAAAGATTCATTGCTCAGCCCAAGCACACACCAAGTGGGCCCTGAAAGTGGATTTCTGCACTATCTGCACTTAGTTACTCATTTTCTGTAACCCTAGGTTACTAGTTTAGTATAAAAATAACTTTTAGAGACTTATTTTATATCTTTGATAAGTTTTATGCTATCATAGACCATTTGTACATGATTGGAGGCTGGCCTCACGTACATGCCTAGACCTTTTTCACTTATGTATTTTTTACGGTGGAGTTTCTACTCCCCATAGATTAAGGTGTAGAGCTCTGCTGTTCTTCATGAATTAATGATATTACTACTATTTTTCCTTCAATTCATGCCTAGTTCTTCTCCAAGATATACTTTCGTTCTTAATTCAGTTAAGTTAGAATGAAGGGGTGACCCGTGACAATCACCCAATCTTCGTTACTCGCTTAGCCAAGATCGCGTGCCTGACAACCACAAAGCGGTCTACATTATGTTCAACGTAGTCATTGGACGACAGCTGGAGTATACTCTCTTGGATATCTAATACACGGACCGAGTCCGTGAGATTAGTATCTTCGTGGTATAGGCTAGAACCATTGGCAGCATTCCTGAGATCCAAAAAGTCTAAACCTTGTCTGTGGTATTTCGAGTAGGATCTGGGAAGGGATGACTGTGACGAGCTTCAAACTTGCGAATGTTGGGCGCAGTGACAGTGTGCAAAAGGACAATGGTCCTATTCCGATGCTAGCGGGAACCGACAGATGATTAGCCGTGCGATGACAGCGCATATGGATTTGTTTTCATTTGAGAGGATCATACAGCTTGCCATGGAAGGAGGTAACGCATGGTTGGAAGAAGGCAGTAGGAAAACAAAAGTTCAGAAACAACAAAGCATCTCCAGACGCTTATCTGAAATTCCCACCAATGAATTACATAAGTATCTCTATCTTGTTTTATATTTTATTCATATTTTAATTATCAAAACCTCATAACCATTTGAATCCGCCTGACTGAGATTTACAAGGATGACCATAGCTTACTTCAAGCCGAAAATCTCTGTGGGATCGACCCTTACTCATGTAAGGTTTATTACTTGGACGACCCAGTGCACTTGCTGGTTAGTTACGCAGAGTTGTGAAGAAGTGTTGAGATCATGTTACACGCACCAAGTTTTTGGCGCCGTTGCTAGGGAACAAACAATTCGCGTACCAAAGAACATATGCAACTTTTAGTGTTGTGAGAAGGAAGTGCATCTTCTTTTGTTATCGTATGAAATTTTCACCATCAAATCTTTCTAATTTGACAAAATCCGAGGTCTGACGGGTGGAAAATTTCCGATTAAGAATTTATAATAAAAACAGCGTTGCTAGTACAGTTCTTGACCGACAAAAACTCCGCTTATCAATTTAGAAAGAATTGTCACAAATTGAGAATAAAATACAGGGAGTAGAATTTCCAGGTCGTCTCCCAACGAGTTGACAAAGGAGTGCTATTTATTGGTCAGGAATTTTCTGAGAAGTTTTAGAGTTGGAGAACAAAAAAAAATAATTATTAATTAAAACAATAAAAATTAACAAGAGGTTTTATATATTTGAAATAAAAAAGCCCTGACTGGGAGAAGATTAATTGGAAGTTCTATCCTTGTTGAATTTTCCCAAGTGTAATAGTAAGAGGTTGTTGTTTCTACTTAGTTATCCCTTACCGAATAAAGGAAAGTCAAGTAACTGAATCAACTCCGATTCACAAGTCCTAATCCTCTCCTATGGAAGGATTAGCGTTAGTGACTAGAGAGTCAGCTAACAACTTCCAGTTACCAATTAACACTTGAGTATTCCAACTCAAGGGTCTCCTATTAATCCACTCCCAAGTCAAGTTGAGAGTCTACTCCATTGACATGAATGCCATTTTCATAAACGATAAAAGGGAATAAAAAGAAAAGACATGGAAATTCAAATAAAGTAATAACAGAAAATTAATTAAAGATAAAAATAATTCTTTGCATTAATAAATTCCAAAATCAAAGATATCCATATGTAATTCTGAACAGGGTAAATGGGTGATTAAAAGAGTAAGGAAATAAGAAAACAAACTAGAATGATGGAAACTTCAACGGAGGTAGTAACTCTTCTCAATATCCCAAACAAAAGCATAAAACTCTCAAACTATGAATGTGTAGAACCCTAGAGGAAGAAGTAGTTTTTCTCTCTCAGATTCAAAACTAAAACTAAAAATTGTGTAAAAGTGAATGTGTCTTGAGTCTCTGCTTGTCCCCTGGCTCTAGTCTGTATTTCTGGGCCGAAAACTGGGTCTAAACTCAGCCCAAAATTGCCCCTAGCGTCTTTTGTGATTTCTACATGTGGCGCATGTCACGCGTACGCGTACATCATGCGTACGCATCATTCACGCGCACGTGTCGCTATGCAAGTTTGCTTGTCACGCGTACGCGTTAGGTATGCGTACACGTCGCTGTGAAAAGCTCCAAGTCACGCGCACGCGTGAGTCATGCGTGCGCGTCGGTCCTCGCTGGTCATCTCCTTTGTTTCTTGTGTTCCTTCCATTTTTGCAAGCTTCCTTTCCATCCTCTAAGCCATTCCTGCCCTATATAGCCTGAAAACACTTAATACACAGATCACGGCATCGAATGGTATATAGAGGGATTACAAATACATAATTTAAAGGCTTAGGAAACATGTTTTCAATCATAGAACAAAATTGGGAAGGATTTGTAAAACCATGCAAATTTATGAATAAGTGTGCATAGAATTGATAAAAACCACTCAAATTAGCACAAGATAAACCATAAAATAGTGATTTATCAATCTCTCCACACTTAAACATTAGCGAGTCCTCATGCTAAGCTCAAGGAGACCAAAAGAATGAATGGGGGAAAGTAAGACTCATGTAATGTAACCTATGTATGTGAATGCAACTATATGCTAAGATGTTTCTATCTACTTGGTCAAAAGTAAACAAGTTCTCCAAGACAAACATAAATCAGATTCCACTAATTCAAATCACACAAATAAAGACAAGTAAACTTGTAAGAAGATAGCTCATGAAAGCAGGGGACATAGAATCAAGCATTGAACCCTCACTGGTAGTGTATATGCACTCTAATGGCTCAAGTGTCTAGGGTTAATCCACTCTACTCTTCTCTAGTCATGCTTTCTAAAACTTTGTTCTTCATCTAACCAATTAACAAATATTTAGTGTACAAATGCAAACATCATGAGGTCTTTTCAAGGTTGTAATGGGGCTAAGGTAAGGGTGAGGATATATGTATGGCCAAGTGAGCTATAATATGAATCTTTGACTAACCTAAGTTCTCACCTAACATACACATACTCTATATATATGAAATTATTCCTAGCTACCCAAAAATCCCACTTTTGCATCACATACTCATGTATCAATTTTTTAATTCCACCACATATGCATTGATCTTTTATTCAACTTAGCATTGGGATAATTTTGTCCCCTATTCATAAGTATTTTATTTTATTTTATATATATATAAGCATAATATATTAATGCATATGGTTTTTCAATTTTTTTACACGAGTAAGCACCCAAATTCCCAATATTTTTGTCAATAAAACACAACACATTCTTATTAACCCAAGTTCTCACAATTTCCCACACTTAGTTGACACACAATCTCTATCTTAAGCTAACCAAAGATTCAAATGGGGTAATTAATTGTTTTTCCGCTTAAGGCTAGTGATGTGGTAAAATATAGAATAAATGGGGATTGAAAGGCTCAAAATGGTAAACAAAGATAATTGAAGTGGTAGGCTATTTGGGATAAGTGAGCTAATAACAATTAATGGCCTCAATCATATGTATGCATGCAAATACACTAAACAATAGACATATAGAATGGAATAAACCATAGATTGCAATCATAGAGAAGAAAACACACAAGAATAAAAATCATGGCTAAATAATGTAACCATATAATTAAGCTCAAAATCTCACAGGTTGTGTGTTCTTTGCTCAAAAACCATGTTCCAAATTACAATCTTCAAACAAGTTTAACACAAAAATTTTTAATTTGAATTAGTGAAATATTATAAAATGGGGTCTTGAAAAGAAACTCATTACTTTAACTAAGCAAAACTTACATGCAAACAACTATTATCCTGCAATCTATCCTATCTAACAAAAAAAGAAGTCAAATGTTGGTGTTAAGATCGAGAAATTACCTCCGAAAGTCAAGGACTGACCTCCCCACACTTAAGGCTTGGCACGGTCCTCCATGCCATCAGTAAGGAGAAAGGTAGGGCTGGAAGCATCACCTCCGCTGTCTGGTTTGCCATGGCTCCCTGTGCTACTGGGTGAAGGGGAATCCGGGGTGTCCTTTGGTTCCGGAGGTGGGTGAGTACCAACAATGAGCTCCTTCAGATAGTTGTATCGGCGCTCCAATTGCTCCATTCACCGGTCTTGCCGGTCGAACTTCTCAAGGATCTGAAGGAACATCTGATGGGTGGATGGTGGTGGATTAGAAGAAAGAGGAGTGTCCAAAGATGGGCCTGGAGGCCGGCTCGCAGAGGGAGCGGGGGTCTGACGTACTTTCCATTCGGGACATACTGATCGGCCCTAGGGATCATAACCTTCGTGTCTCCTGCCCAATAAGACACACCTGCTGCAGAGACTAAATCTGAAACAAAGGCGGGGAAAGGCAGGTTACCCGCAATCTGTACGTGTCCCATTGCCTTCCGGATGAGTCGGGACAAGTTGAGAGGTTGCTCTGTCAGGATGCACCAGATGAGAACATCAATGTCCGCTGTGAAAGTGGACTTATGAGTGCTCAGAAAGATATAGTGGGATATAATCTGTGCCCACACACGAGCCTCCAAGGTAAGTGACTGGGCTGAGATCCTCTTGGATTTTGACCGATGCTGCCCATAGATCCAGGTGCTGCCAGGTTGGGCTATAACTCCAAGGACGCTATCCCAGTCGAACTAATACATCTGGCGCTTAAGAGAGGTCTCTTGATATGTATCCAATCTCTCTGGGCTAGGTGGAAGATCCAGTACTCTCTGTATGGCACTCTCGGAGACAGGGACTTGCTACTGACGAACATAGACAGTCTGCAGAGTAGCCGAGTAGAAGTTGGAGTAGAATTCAACTACCCATGATAGGTTGGCCTCTCGCGGCTGCCTCCTCAAAAATTTCCACTGTCTCCTCATGATGCGGGGCTCCACAAAATCAACAAAATGGGTTGGGACAATGAGTAGATGTTCATTATTGTAGTTCTGCGCAGCTAGGATGGGGAACATCTGCTTGCACTAACGGTTGGGGAATCGTGTGGAGTCCCGTGCGGGAAATGCTTTCTCTGCTTCATCAACTTTAATGATCCTCTTTACCCGCTTTGTTGGCGGTTTGACACTGGTAGATGGTGGTGCCTTATCCGGTATTCTCTTGGTTCCTCTCCTTGCTGGTGTCTTGTCAGTGGCCTTCTCTTTTCCTTTCTTGGTACCCATGCCTAAGGAAGAAAGAAAGAGGAAGAATGGTAAATATAGATAACTAAAAACCGGAAGGAAGAAATTCCAAGTGATAATGAATGCCAAAGAAAAGATAATAGCTTAAATACATGGTAGCTACAATATGTAGGTAAGACATCAATTAGTAGCAAAAAGGCAATTCATAATAATTAGATGCAAGAGGGTAAAAGCATGCAATTAATAGGTATGAGAAGCATAACTCAAGCATCAATTATTAAATATGCCAAATTAAAGAGCACTTGTATGATGACAATTGTAAATGAATCCCAAATACATGTGAAGTCCAAGTGTTGTGAAAAAGAGGCATTAAAGTGTAAGAGTAGAATAAAATAAGATTCAAAATGCCATAAGAGCTTTTTCACAAACACTTGGTGTGCAATGTGAAAATAATTAATCCAAGTGTATATGAGATCCAAAATTAAATGTCAATTGTCAAATCACTCCTCATAATATCCACAAGTTCAAGTATAAGAAAGTAACATCCAAATAAAGCTCCAACACCAACATAAAAATGCATGAAAAAGAAAGCATAAATAACTAAGGTAATAAAAAAATTGAGAAGAAAAAAATAATCAAATGTAATAAATAAAAGAAGAAGGAAAGAGTAGAGGAGAGGAAGAAAAGAACCTGAGGTGGAAGATGAAAAAGGGAAGAAGAAAATAGTAGATAGTAAGAAGGAATAAGGAAGAAAGAAGGAAGAAGAAATAAGAAAGAATTAGGAATGAAAGAGAATTAGGATTTGGGAAGGGGAAAATTAAAATCTGGGTGGTGTACTGGTGTAGTTGTGCGACGCATGCGACGAGTACGCATACAGCATGCGTATGCGTGTGTTGCGCGAAATTGAAAGTGATGCGTAAGCGTCTGGAACGCGCATGCGTGCCCTTGGTTGTGTGAATCGCGCGAAGCCATCCCCGCGCACGCACAACTCTCTGTTCATTCTGGGTTGGGGCAAAAATTTGATACGACGCGTGCGCGTCAAGCACGTGCACGCGTGGATGTCCATTAAGCGAAAATGACGCGCACGCGTCAAGGACGCGTATGCGTGTTTGAGTTTGTACCTCTAGCACAGTACCACCCCCAAACCATCACAACTCTTTGTTCGAACACCCATTTACACCGATTTACAGGTTCACGCGTACACGTTAGGGACGCTTATGCGTGGGCTGCTAAAAGCGCAAGCGACGCGCACACATGAGGTACGCGTACGCGTGGGCTTGTTTGCGCGCAGAGCATCGTTCCAGCGCCACTCCCGCGTAACTCTCTGTCCAATTCCTATTATTCTCGCATTCACATATGATGCGTACGCGTTGGGGACGCTTGCGCGTTGAATGCATTTTTTTATGCAGAATGCAGGTGATTATGCAGAAATTATGAATGAACACTGATAAAAACAAAACAAAATAAAATGTAACTAAGAATGAAAAGGGACGATCATACCATGGTGGGTTGTCTCCCACCTAACACTTTGCTTTTACGTCCTTAAGTTGGACAGTCCACAAGCTCAATCTTCTTCTGTTGGTGGATCCTCCAAGTGGAAGATCTCCAGCTCCTTGTTGTGCTTTATCTTCTCACCATGATACAGCTTTAAGCGGTGGCCATTGACCTTGATGAATTTGGAACTTGAAGGATGACTCAGGTGGAAGACGCCGTATGGCTCTGCCTTCTCCACTCTATAGAGGCCTTCCCATCTTGATCGCAGCTTGCTTGGCATGAGTCTCAACCTGGAGTTGTAAAGGAGGACAAACTGTCCAGGTCTGAACTCTCTTCTCTTGATATGCTTGTCATGCACAGCCTTCACCTTCTCTTTGTCAGCCTAGAGTTGTCATATGCTTCGAGTCGAAGGTTCTCCAGCTCTGCTAGTTGCAGCTTCCTTTCAGCACTGGCTTTCTCAAATCCCATGTTGCATTCCCTTACAGCCCAGAAAGCCTTGTGTTCCACCTCCACTGGGAGGTGACAAGCCTTTCCGTAGACTAGGCAGAAGGGACTATCCCGATGGGTGTCTTGTATGCTGTCCGATAAGCCCAAAGTGCATCTACAAGTCTGGTGCTCCAGTCCTTCCTATGAGGCTTGACAATCTTCTCCAATATGCGTTTTATCTCTCTGTTAGACACCTCGGCTTGCCCATTGGTCTGAGGATGGTAAGCTGTTGCTACCTTGTGAATAATGCCATGTTTCTTCAGTAGACCTGTCAATCTCCTGTTACAAAAATGAGTGCCTTGATCACTCACGATTACTCGTGGTGATCCAAAGCGACAGATAATATGATTTCTAACAAAGGAGATAACAACGTTAGCATCATCAGTACGGGTAGGAATTGTTTCCACCCATTTAGACACATAATCAATAGCTAACAATATGTATAAGAAACCGTTAGAGTTTGGAAATGGACCCATGAAGTCAATGCCCCAAACATAAAAAATTTCACAGAATAACATAAGTTGTTGGGGCATCTCATCCCTCTTGGATATATTTCCAAACCGTTGGCATGGGGAGCAAGATTTACAGAAGGCAGTGGCATCCTTAAAAAGAGTGGACCACCAGAATCCACAGTCTAAAATTTTTCAAGCTTTTCTTTGAGGACCAAAATGTTCACCACTCTCAGAGGAGTGGCAGACCTCTAAAATTGACTGGAATTCTAATTGAGGCACACACCTTCTAATTATCTGGTCAGCACCATACCTCCATAAATATAGGTCATCCCATATATAATACTTGGACTCACTTTTCAGCTTGTCCCTTTGATACTTAGTAAAATTAGGAGGGAAGGCACGACTAACCAGATAATTAGCTATAGGTGCGTACCAAGGAACTACTTCAGATATTGCGTGCAAGCTATCAAATGGAAAAGCATCATTGATAGGAGTAGAGTCACTCTTAATGTGCTCTAGGCGACTCAAGTGGTCCGCCACTAAATTCTGGGAACTACTCCTATCTTTGATTTCTAAATCAAATTCTTGCAGCAACAATATCCAACGTATTAACCTTGGATTGGACTCTTTTTTAGCTAATAAATATTTTAGAACTGCATGGTTTGAGTATACTACCACCTTAGTACCAGGTAAGTCGGCTCAAAATTTATCCAGAGCAAAAACAATAGCCAGAATCTCTTTTTCAATGGTAGTATAATTAGATTGAGCAGTGATGCACCACTATTTCGTGGTACATTTTGTACTTAATTGAGTAGATTTTATCCACTAAACTCACACTTATTCATATAATCTGTGTGTTTTACATTTTCCTTCCTAATTCACACTATTATGTGCTTCTTTAGCCTTAAATTTGCTAATTTTAATCCTCTCTTATTACCATTCGATGCCTTGATATGTATGTTAAGTGTTTTTAGGATTTATAGGGCAGGAATGGCTTAGAGGATGGAAAGAAAGCATGCAAAGTGGAAGAAATACAAGAAATTGAAGGAGTTGCTAAGCTGTCCTGCCTGACCTCTTCGTACTTAACTGACCATAACTTGAGCTACAGAGGTTCAAATGAGGCAGTTCAAGTTGCGTTGGAAAGCTAACATCCGGGGCTTCAAAATGATATATAATTTTCCATATTTTCTCTGAAGATAGGCGACACGCACACGTGCATCACGCGCACGCGTCGCATATGCAAAAATCAGCGTATCAGAATTTGCCCCCAACGATTTCTGGCTGTTTTTGGCCCAGTTCTCGGCCCAGAAAACATAGATTAGAGACTGCAGGGTGGTGAAATGAACACAACTCCTCTCTTTAGGTTTTAGGTTTCCTAGTTTTATGCTTTTGAGTTGGATATTACAAAGAGTTGCTACCTCCGTTGAAGTCATTATTATTCTAGTTTGTTTTCTTTTTCCCTTACTCTTTCATATCCTTAATCCTTATTCAGAGTTACAATTGGATTGATTTTAGAATTTATTAATGCAAGAAGTATTTTTCCATTTACATTTTATTATTTGTTTAATTGCTTCCAATTGATTTTAATTATCATGTTCCCTTTTTACTTCTCTTATAAGTTTACGAAGATGGTATTCATGTTGACAGAGTAGACTCTCAACTTGACTTGGGGGTTGATTAAAAGGAGACCCTTGAGTTGGAATGCTCAAGTGATTAGTTAAATTGGAAGTTGTTGGCTAATTCTCTATTTATTAACGCTAATCCTTCCCAAGGGAGAGGATTACGATTTGTGATGCACCACTATTTCGTGGTACATCTTGTGCTTAATTGAGTGGATTATATCCACTATACTCACACTTACTCATTGAATTCGCATGTTTTACATTTGCCTTCCTAATTATGTGCTTTGATTGAAAACATGTTTCTTTGGTCTTAATTTAGCTAATCTTAATCCTCTCTTATTATCATTCGATGCCTTGATATGTGCGTTAAGTGATTTCAGGATTTATAAGACAGGAATGGCTTAGAGGATGGAAAGGAAGCATGCAAAAGTGGAAGGAATACAAGAAGTTGGAGAAATTGCTAAGCTGTCCAGCCTGATCTCTTCGCACTCAAACGGTCATAACTTGAGCTACAGAGATCCAAATGATGCGGTTTCAGTTGCGTTGGAAAGCTAACATCCGAAGCTTCAAAATAATATATAATTTGCTATAGTTTCCCTGAGGATAGACGACACGGACGCGTGCATCACGCGCACGCTCGCATCTGCCAAAATTAGCGTGACAGAATTCGTAATCAGCGATTTCTGGGCTGTTTCCGGCCCAGTTCTCCGCCCATAAAACACAGATTAGAGGCTATAAAGTGGGGGAATGCATTCATTCAAAAACAACAACATAATCATACATTCATATTCATAATTATTAGGTTTTAGATGTAGTTTTTAGAGAGAGAGGCCATCTCCTCTCTCTTAGGATTTAGGATTAGGATTAGGATTTAGGATTTCTATTATGATTAAGCTACTTCTCTTCATTCCAGGTTCAATATTTCTTTAATTTATTTCTACTTTTATTTATTCTATTACTTTAATTGTTATTTATCTTTTCAATTTGGCTTATGAACTCCATGTTAGAGTTGATTTCTTTATTTAATATAATTTGAGGTATTTCAGACTTATGATTGCTTTCTTTAATTTATGTTATTGATGCTTCTAATTAATTCAAATTATTTTCATCCGAAAAGATTTTCTTCCCTTTTGACTTTGGTTGAGTGATTGGTGACACTTGAGTTATCAAACTCAGCAGTTGATTGGAAATTGGGATTGCTGATTGATTTGGATGCCTCTAAAGCTAGTCTTTCCATAGGAGTTGACTAGGACTTGAGGAATCAAGTTAATTAGTCCACTTGACTTTCCTTTATTTAGTAAGGGTTAACTAAGTGGGAGCAAAATCCAATTCTCATCACACCTGATAAGGATAACTATGATAGGATTTCCAGTTCTCATACCTTGCCAAGAGATTTTCTAATTATTAATTTATTTTTTTTGTCATTTAAATTACTTGTTCCTTATTTTAAAAATCCAAAACAAAATATACTTTTTCCATAACCAATAATAAATCATACTTCCTTGCAATTCGTTGAGAAGACGACCCGAAGTTTGAATACTTCGGTTATAAATTTTATTGGGTTTTGTTACTTGTGACAACCAAATTTTTGTACGAAAGGATTCTCTGTTGGTTTAGAAACTATACTTACAACGCGATTATTTTTATAAAATTCTTTACTAGCAAGAATTTAATCGTCAAAATGGCGCCGTTGCCGGGGAATTGCAAACATGTGCCTTATTATTGGTTATTGTAAATATTTGCTTTTTGCTTGTTTATTTGTTTTTATTTTTGTTTTTATTTTTTATTTTTCGTAAATTAAGAGGTTATTGATTTTTATTTAGTTATTAAAATTTTCGAAAATAATGTTCCTTGTTCTTTCTTGATTTTCAAGTTGTTCTTCGTGTTCATCTTGACCTTCAAGTAGTTCTTGGTTGTTTTCTTCGTTTTGATCTAAAAATTTTAAGTTTGGTGTCATTTTATTGTTTTTTTCTTTCCTCATTAAATTTAAAAATATCTTTTCTCTTTATTTTAATTGATTTTTTTGAAAATTACAAAAAAAAAATTCAGATTTTTATTTTAAAATTTTTATCTTACCTTATCTTAGTTTTAAATTTCAAAATTCAAATCTTTTTCAAAAATCATATCTTTTTCAAAATCTTATCTTATCTTATTTCAAAATCAAATTTCAAATTTCAATATTTAAATTCCAAAATTCAAAA
>NC_029785.2:45539402-45563645 GCF_000816755.2 Arachis ipaensis | reverse complement strand
GATTGATTTGGATGCCTCTAAAGCTAGTCTTTCCATAGGAGTTGACTAGGACTTGAGGAATCAAGTTAATTAGTCCACTTGACTTTCCTTTATTTAGTAAGGGTTAACTAAGTGGGAGCAAAATCCAATTCTCATCACACCTGATAAGGATAACTATGATAGGATTTCCAGTTCTCATACCTTGCCAAGAGATTTTCTAATTATTAATTTATTTTTTTTGTCATTTAAATTACTTGTTCCTTATTTTAAAAATCCAAAACAAAATATACTTTTTCCATAACCAATAATAAATCATACTTCCTTGCAATTCGTTGAGAAGACGACCCGAAGTTTGAATACTTCGGTTATAAATTTTATTGGGTTTTGTTACTTGTGACAACCAAATTTTTGTACGAAAGGATTCTCTGTTGGTTTAGAAACTATACTTACAACGCGATTATTTTTATAAAATTCTTTACTAGCAAGAATTTAATCGTCAAAATGGCGCCGTTGCCGGGGAATTGCAAACATGTGCCTTATTATTGGTTATTGTAAATATTTGCTTTTTGCTTGTTTATTTGTTTTTATTTTTGTTTTTATTTTTTATTTTTCGTAAATTAAGAGGTTATTGATTTTTATTTAGTTATTAAAATTTTCGAAAATAATGTTCCTTGTTCTTTCTTGATTTTCAAGTTGTTCTTCGTGTTCATCTTGACCTTCAAGTAGTTCTTGGTTGTTTTCTTCGTTTTGATCTAAAAATTTTAAGTTTGGTGTCATTTTATTGTTTTTTTCTTTCCTCATTAAATTTAAAAATATCTTTTCTCTTTATTTTAATTGATTTTTTTGAAAATTACAAAAAAAAAATTCAGATTTTTATTTTAAAATTTTTATCTTACCTTATCTTAGTTTTAAATTTCAAAATTCAAATCTTTTTCAAAAATCATATCTTTTTCAAAATCTTATCTTATCTTATTTCAAAATCAAATTTCAAATTTCAATATTTAAATTCCAAAATTCAAAATTCAAATTTCAAAATTTAAACCTTTTTCAAATCTTTATCTTATATTGTTGTCAGTGTTTCTAGTTTTAGGAGTTTATTTTCATTAATTTTTTTATTAGTTTTTGTTTTTATTTTCTGTTGCTACTATGAATTCTCACACCTCTGGTTTCAAGTTTGGTTCTAATGTTGTTGGAAGGAATGGAAGCTATAACAGGAACATGCATCAAGGTCGGAACAATCAAAGTTGGAAAGAGCCACGAGGATCTGATCAACCCTTTCGGCAACAACACCTTCCAAGATACCATGGACAACGACCATCCTACAATGCATGCCCAAACATTAGATATGGTGGACCCCTTCGTGACAACCAACAACCACCAAATTACTATGGTCAGGAGCCATTCCGAAGTGCATACCAAGATGATAGATATGGTGGACCCCCTTGTAGTTACCAACAAGCCCCATTATATGCTTATGAACCACCTCCCTAACACACATTTGAACCACCATACTCACAAGCCCCTTTACACCATTCACCTCCATATGACCCTAACTCATATCCACCCCAACCTCCACTGGATGACAACACCCTTGGTGTTATTCACCAAGGACAAACAGAGCTTCATACCACACTTACCTCTGTCACTAGTCTCACCTCTACTCTTCAAGCACTTATATCCCGTATGGACCAATCCTCCACCTCGAATACTCAGCCCTCAAGCCCTGGTGCACCACCACCCTTTATGGAAGAACATCCATGCACCACCACCCTTGAGAAAAATTGTCATGAAGTGAAAGACATCAAGGAGGAGTTTGATTTTGTACTAGAACAACTGGAGGAAGCTGTAATTATTGAAGAGGAAGAAGTGGTTGAAGACTTAAGAAATGCTGAACCTCCATGGGAAAGTCAAGTCCTAGAGCCTCCTTCCAAGGAGTTTAAATTTGATGTTGAGGAGGGTGTACAACCTCCAAGGTATATCATGGTTGAAGACTTTGAAGGGGATGACCAAGAGATGGATTCAATCATTGATGAATTCTTATCTACATTTGAATTCTCTCCCATTGGACTAAACATGGAGATTAAAGAAGAAAAAGCACAACCTCCCATGTCCTTGGTGAACAATGAAGAAGAGATCGAATTGGAAGAAAGCTACCAAGAGGAAGAGGTTGAAATTGAAGAAGCTTGCAAAGATGTGGAAGTTGTCAAAGAAGAGCACAAGGGGGTGGAGCTTGAAATCACCTTGCCAAAGTTGTTGGAGACCTCTCCGCCTAAGTCACCATCATCCTTCACAACATTCAAGTGGGTAAAATTCATATCCCTTAGCTTTCTCATCCCACTTGAATATGGTTTACTTGAGACAGATGGTCAACTTAGAGCTCTTTGTGGCGTTAAGAGTAAGAGAAAGATGGTTAGTGGTTGGAGTTGTCATGCAAGGTTCAATATGGTGGAAAGCTCAAAGTTTAAATGCAAAGGTTGGTGTAAAGTTCAACTAAATGGGTCTAGGAAGCTGTTTGGATGCCTTAGTGAGAATTCAGATTGCTTACCACCCAGATGGAATCATCATCTTCCACTTGAAGACGGGTGCAGAAACAAGATTTGGGATCCAGGCATACATGAGGATCAAATTTGGGAGCTCAAAGCTTGTGAAGAACTCCATCAAAGCTTGAGGAATTCACTTGGTATTGATAGAGCTTCTTGGAGGTCCAAGCATTGGTGGAAGTTTCAAGACGAGTTCAAGCACAAGCCACCATGACAAGGAGCTCACCAAATGTCCAACTTAAGGACTATAACTAAAAGTGCTAGGTGGGAGACAACCCACCATGGTATGATCGTTCCGTTTCAGTCTTAGTTTTATTTTACTTTATTCTATTTAATTTTTGTTAATGGCTCTTCTCATAATCTCTGCATATAGCTGCATATAACCTGCATTTGCATTTGCATACTGCATATAAAAAAACGCACGCGACGCGTAAGCGTCGCTGATGCGTCCACGTCATAGGTGCGTTCTGAAGATAAGAGAATTGAATAGAAGGTCACGCGAAAGCATGGCTGGAGGCATGCCTTAGGCACCAACGCGTTCACGTGAACGTGTCCCTGACGCGTCTGCGTCGTTTGCGAAACCAGCCTCCCACGCGTGTGCGTCACCCACGCGCACGAGTGACCCTGCAAAATCGACGTAAATGGGTGTATGGCAGCAAGTTATGATGGAGCTGGGCTGGAATGATGCTGGAAGCACAATCCCTATCACGCGACTGCGTACCCCACGCGGCCGCGTCATTTTTCAAAATATGCCATTCACGCGATCGCGTCACTCACGTGCACGCGTCACCCAAAAATTTTGGCAAAATACAACAAAACAGAAAGTCGTGCGAATGCGAGGCTGCTCTCGCGCCACTAGCACAAATCAAGTCACGCAAACGCGTGTCCCACGGGTCCGCGTCGCATGCGACGCACAATTTATCCAGATCAGCGCCAGAATTTCTATCTTTTCTTCTCCAATCCTACTTATCTTTCTATTATCATTCTTTCTTCTTTCTTCTATATTTTCTTATTCTTTCTTCCTCCTTTCTTACTTTCTTCTTCTTCATCTCTTTAACTTCTCATCCTTCTTCAATTTCATTTTATTTTACTTAATTTATCTACATACTTTCATTCATTGCATTTTAATTTTGTGCATATTTTTATTTTCTTCGTCTACTGTTTTCTCACTTGCATGTTGTAGCTACCATGTAATTGAGACTCTCACTATTTGGCACTAACCCAACCATATTTTAAATTGTTTCCTATCTTTGTTTTTGGGTTACTTTTTCTTCTTTTTCCTCTTCTTTCAGGCTGGCCACCTAGAAGGGAAACGAGAAACTTCTATATGGGGTGACAAATAAGTTCCTACATATATTCCTTGGAGAGAAAAGCGTCAGTTAGAGCAACCCGTCCACTTATACATCTCTGCATGCACCGAGGACGGTGCAATCTTTAAGTGTGGGGAGGTCGATACCGATCTCCATGGGTTAGTTATTTTCTTCTCAACACCAATGGTTTATTTTCCTTGTTAGTTATTGCATTTGCATGTTTGATTGTATATTTGTTTGATTTTGTGCATTTAACCACTACTTGGTTGAAGTAATATTTTCTTTCTCAAGAAACTTTTTAGAGCATTTCACTAATTTGAATTAAAATTTTTTTTGAACTTGTTTGAAGAAATATTATACTGTAAAATGGTTTAGAGCTCGAACACACAAAACCAGTAAGATTTTGAGCCTATTTGATTGGTTGCATTTTATCAACCAATATTTTATTTTTGGTGTGTGTTTTTCTCTCTAAAATTGTGATCTTTGTCTTGCTTAATTCTATATTTCTATTGTTTGATGTATGCATGCACTTATATGATTGAGGCCTTTATTTCACTGAGCTTACATACCCATATGGCCTTACCCTTTCATTATCCTTTGCAAACCAATGTTGAGCCTATTATACCCCTTTGTTCTTTACTTTAGCACATCATTAACTCTAAGCGGAAAACAATAATGTCCTTAATTTGAATCCTTGGTTAGCTTAGACTAGTGAGAGTGCTCACGAATTAAGTGTGGGGAAATTGGGATTGAAAATATTTGGTTTGAGAATTGGGTGTTGTATATTCCTGAGAAAATGTGAAGGAAATGTTTAGAACATGTTTGTGCATTCAATAATTTAATCATATATATATAAAGAAGAAAAAGAAAAAAAGAGCAAATAAGTAAAAGGGGACAAAATGCCCCAAAGTAAGTGGTGAAAGCAATGCATATGTACTGTACTCGAATCAGGATGCATGAATATGTGGAAAACATGGTTAATGGATAGTTAGATGTTGTATTATGATTACATGGATTGTCTAAGTTAGGTGGAAAAAGTTTAAGTTAATTAAGGATTCAGATTTTAGTCCACTTGGCCAAATACAATCCTACCTTGACCCAAACCCCATTACAACCCTTAAAAGACCTCTTGATATGTGTATTTGTGCATTAAATTTTTGTTGATTGTTAGATGAAGAGCAAGCCTTAGAAAGCAAGGTTAGTAGAGAATTGAGAGATCGAACCTTAAACACCTGAGCGATTAGAGTGCATACACTTCCAGTGAGGGTTCGATGCTCGATTCTTTGTTCCCGGCTTCAATGAGCTATTTTCTTTTGCAAGTTTATTTGTACTTCATTTGTATGATTTGAATTAGTGAAATCCAGTTCATGTTTGTTCTTAAAAGATTTGTTTACTTTTAACCAAGTAGGTAGAAGCATTTCACATGTAGTTGCATTCATATAGATAAGTTGCATTTCATACATTCTACCATTCCTCTTCACTCTTATAGCTTCTCTTGAGCTTAGCATGAGGACATGCTAATGTTTAAGTGTGGGGAGATTTGATGCACCACTATTTCGTGGTACATCTCATGCTTAATTGAGTGGATTATATCCACTATACTCACACTTACTCATTGAATTCGCATGTTTTACATTTGCCTTCCTAATTATGTGCTTTGATTGAAAATACGTTTCTTTGGTCTTAATTTAGCTAATCTTAATCCTCTCTTATTACCATTCAATGCCTTGATATGTGCGTTAAGTGATTTTAGGATTTATAAGACAGGAATGACTTAGAGGATGGAAAGGAAGCATGCAAAAGTGGAAGAAATACAAGAAGTTGGAGAAATTGCTAAGCTGTCCAGCCTGACCTCTTCGCACTCAAACGGTCATAACTTGAGCTACAGAGATCCAAATGATGCGGTTCTAGTTGCGTTGGAAAGCTAACATCCGGGGCTTCGAAATGATATATAATTTCCTATCGTTGCCCTGATGATAGATGACACGGACGCGTGCATCACGTGCACGCGTCGCATATGCAAAAATCAGCGTGACAGAATTCGTAATCAGCGATTTCTGGGATGTTTCCGGCCCAGTTCTTGGCTCAGAAAACACAGATTAGAGGCTATTAAGTGGGGGAATGCATTCATTCAAAAATAACAACATAATCATACATTCATATTCACAATTATTAGGTTTTAAATGTAGTTTTTTGAGAGAGGGGCTCTCTCCTCTCTCTTAGGATTTAGGATTAGGATTAGGATTTAGGATTTCTATTATGTTTAGGCTACTTCTCTTCATTCCAAGTTCAATATTCCTTTAATTTATTTTCTACTTTTATTTATTCTATTACTTTAATTGTTATTTATCTTTTCAATTTGGCTTATGAACTCCATGTTAGAGTTGATTTCTTTATTTAATATAATTTGAGGTATTTCAGACTTATGATTGCTTTCTTTAATTTATGTTATTGATGCTTCTAATTAATCCAAATTATTTTCATTCGAGTAGATTTTCTTCCCTTTTAGCTTTGGTTGAGTGATTGGTGACACTTGAGTTATCAAACTCAGCAGTTGATTGGAAATTGGGATTGCTGATTGATTTGGATCCCTCTAAAGCTAGTCTTTCCATAGGAGTTGACTAGGACTTGAGAAATCAAGTTAATTAGTCCACTTGAATTTCCTTTATTTAGTAAGGGTTAACTAAGTGGGAGCAAAATCCAATTCTCATCACACCTGATAAGGATAACTAGGATATGATTTCCAGTTCTCATACCTTGCCAAGAGATTTTCTAATTATTAATTTATTTTTCTTGTCATTTAAATTACTTGTTCCTTATTTTAAAAACCCAAAACAAAATATACTTTTTCCATAACCAATAATAAATCATACTTCCCTGCAATTCGTTGAGAAGACGACCCGAGGTTTGAATACCTCGGTTATAAATTTTATTGGATTTTGTTACTTGTGACAACCAAATTTTTGTACGAAAGGATTCTCTGTTGGTTTAGAAACTATACTTACAACGCGAATATTTTTATAAAATTCTTTACTAGCAAGAATCTAATCGTCAATTCGCGAATAAGAGTTAGCTCAATCAGTTGACTTTTCTTTATTTAGTAAGGGTTAACTAAGTGAAAATAACAACCTTTTGATACTATACTTGGGAAAATCCAACAATGATAGAACTTCCAATTAATCATTCCCCCGGTCAAGGCTTTTTATTTTGAATACATAAATCTCTTTTAATTTACATTGCTTCAATTCACAATCATTTATTTTTCCATTCCTCATTCCAAAATTTCTCAGAAAACAAAAACCTATAACCAATAGTAACACACCCCCTGCAATTCCTTGAGAGACGATCCGAGGTTTAAATAATTCGGTTATTACTTTTTAGGGGTTTTGTTACTTGTGACAACCAAACTTTTGTACGAAAGGATTCTTTGTTGGTTTAGAAACTATACTTGCAACGAGAATTTATTTGTGAAATTCTTTACCGACAGAAAACCCGTTTGTCAAAATGGCGTCGTTGTCGGGGAATTGCAAACGTGTGCCTTATTATTGGTTATTTTAAATATTTGCTTTTGCTTGTTTATTTGTTTTTGTTTTTAATTTTTTTATTAGCTACTATGAATTCTCACCCCTGTCGCTATGAGTTTGGTTCCAATGTTGTTGTAGGAAATGGGCGCTATAATGAGAACAAGCATCAAGGTTGGAATAATCAAAGATGGGAGGAGCCACGAGGATTTAATCAACCCTTTTGGCAACAACCCCCTCCAATGCGCTATAACCAACAACCATTATATGATGCATACCAAGACAATAGTTATGGTGGACCTTCTCGTGACAACCAACCTCCACCAAATTACTATGGTCAAGAGCAATTTCAGGGTGCATACCAAGATGATGAATATGGTGGACCCCTTGTGGTTACCAACAAGCCCTACCATATGCCTATGAACCCCCTCCTCAACATAACTTTGAACCACCACACTCACAAGTCCCTTTTTACCATTCACCTCCATATGAACCTAAACCTTATCCACCATATCAACCACCCTATGAGCCTTATGAGCCGTACATAGATCTACCCCAATTCCAACCCAATTACTCCCAAGAACCACCACCTCCATATATACCATGTCCATATCCATCAACCCAAGAGCCATATGATCCTAATCATGTTATTCAAGCTGGACAAGAGTCAAGGGATCGTCTCAAGGAAGCAATGGATCAACTTCAAGCAACCATCCGTCAAAAGTTTGGCCCAAGAGACTCATGCAATGAACAAAGCATTCCCATAGATGAGTGTGTTGAGCAACAAGTGGAAAAGATGGAGAGTGTTGAACTTCCACATAATGATCTCTCCATCCCATCACCGCCCTCCATGGAAGAACACCCACATCCATCAACCCAAGAGTAACACGATCCCAATTATGCTAGTGACATGGAACAAGAGAGAAGGGATCGCCTTAGGGTCGCAATGGATCGGTTACACGTGGCCTTATTTCTAGAGGAGCAAGAGAAGGCCCTACAGGTGGAGGTAGGAAAGACCCTTGAAGATGAAGGAATAGTTGAAAGGAGTTATCATGGAAAGGAAATCATCAAAGAGGAGTACGATTTTATACTAAAACAACTAGACAAAGCAGTAATTATTGAAGAGGAAGAAGTGGTTGCAGACTTAGGAGATACGGAACCTCCATGGGAACCTCAAGTCATAGAGCCTCCTTCTAAGGAGTTTGAATTTGATGTTGAGGAGGGTGTACAACCTCCAAGGCATTTCATGGTTGAAGACTTTGAAGGGGTTGATCAAGAGATGGAGATTAAAGAAGAAGAAGCACAACCCCCCATGCCCTTGGTAAGCCATGAAGAAGAGTTTGATTTGGAAGAAAGCTACCAAGAGGAAGAGGTTGGAATTGAAGAAGCTTGCAAAGAGGTGGAAGTTATCAAGGAAGAGCACAAGGAAATGGAGCTTGAAATCACCTTGCCAAATTTGTTGGAGACCTCTCCCCCAAAGACATTACCATCCAATACAACATTCAAGTGGGTAAAATACTTATCCTTAACCTTTACCTTCCTGCTTGAATATGGTTACTTGAGACAAATGGTCAGCTTAGAGCTCTTTGTGGCTTTAAGAGTAAGAGGGAGATGATTGGTGGTTGGCAACACAATCCTAGGCTCATTGTGGTTGGGAGCTCAAAATCTAAATGCAAGGGTTGGTGTAGAGCTCAAATGAATGGGTCTAGGAAGTTGTTTAGATGCCTTAGTGAGAATTCAGATTGCTTACCACCCGGATGGAATCATGATGATAAACTTGAAGACGGGTGTAGAATCAAGATTTGGGTTCCAGGAATATATGAGGATCAATTTTGGGAGCTCAAAGCTTGTGAAGAACTCTATCAAAGCTTGAGAAATTTAACTGGTATTGATAGAGCTTATTGGAAGTCCAAGCATTAGTGGAAGTTTCAAGACGAGTTCAAGCACGAGCCACCATGACGAGGAGCTCATCAAAAGTGCTAGGTGGGAGACAACCCACCATGGTAAGGTTGTTCCTTTTTATTCCTAGTGTTATTTTATTTTCCACAAGTTTTTTGTTCCCAATTTCTGCATATTCATATGCATACTGCATTTTGCATTCTGCATAAAAAAATAAAAAAAAAAAGAAGAAAGAGAGGGATCGATGCGCAAGCGTCCATGACGCGCACGCGTCGTTTGCGTATGCGCACCTGAACAGAGAGTTGCGCGAGAGACGTGCAGGAAGGGTGCGTGGCCCACAAGCCACGCCACGGGTACGCGTACCTCATGCGTACGGGTCCCCTGCAAAAAGTTCAACCCATGCGTAAGCGTCAGCGACGCGTACGCGTGGGCATGAAAATCGGCATAAAAGCATGCTGAATAGAGAGTTGTGATGGTCTGGGGCTGGCACTGTGCTAGACGCACAAAATCACCCACGCGTACGCGTCCCTAACGCGTGCGCGTCCTTTCGCTTTTAGACCACCCACGCGTACGCATGGGCGACGCGTACGCGTCGCATGGCTGATACAGTTTTCACGCGCACGCGTGCCTTGCGCGCGCGCGTCACGTTCCATTTTTCATTCCTTTCTCCTTTCTTCTATCTTCTCTCCTTCTTTCTTCCTCCTTTTTTACTTACTTCTTCTTCATCTCTTTAACTTCTCATCCTTCTTCAATTTCATTCTATTTTACTTAATTTATTTGCATACTTTCATTCATTGCATTTTAATTTTGTGCAAATTTTTATTTTCTTTTCTAAATTTATTATTTTTCTATTGGTGTTAAATTTTCTTATTCAACTGTTGCATCTTTTCCTGCATTACGTTGGTGCTTCGTGACTTATTTTACATTGTTGGGTGATATTAATTATCTGTCAATGCCAATCTTTTATGATACCTGTATTCCTTTTGCATTGACATGAATTTATATTATTTTTCATTATCTACTGTCTCTCCCCCTTTGTTGCAATTTTTGCACTATTGATATGCAATGTGCTTCTATTGTTTTCTCACTTGCATGTTGTAGCTACCATGTAATTGAGACCCTCATTATTTGGCATTAACCCACACATACTTTATTTGTTTTCTTATCTTTATTTCTGGGTTACTTTTCTTCTTTTTCCTCTTCTTTCAGGATGGCCACCGAGAAGGGAAACGAGAAGCTTCTCAATGGGGCGACAGACAAGTCCATCTGCACAATCTATAGAGAAAAGCATCAGTGTAGCAACCCGTCCACTTGTACATCTCAGCATGCACCGAGGACGGTGCAATCTTTAAGTGTGGGGAGGTCGATACCGACTTCCTTGGGTTAGTTATTTCCTTCTCAACACCAATGTTTAATTTTCTTTGTTAAATTAGTTGTTGCATTTGAATGTTTGATTGCATGTTTGTTTGATTTTGTGCATTTAGCTACTAGTTAGTTAAAGTAATGAGTTTCTTTTCAAGACCCTATTTTATGATATTTCACTAATTTAAATTGAAAAATTTGTGTTAAACTTGTTTGAAGATTGTAAATTGGAACATGAATTATAGCTAAGAACACACAACCTGTGAGATTTGAGCTTAATTATATGGTTACACTATTTAACCATAATATTTTATTCTTGTGGGTTTTCTTCCCTATGATTGCAATCTTTGCTTTGTTTCATTCTATATGTCCATTGTTTAGTGTATTTACATGCTTGCATATGATTGAGGCCATCATTTGTTATTAACTCACTTATCCCAAATAGCCTACCATTCCATTTACCTTTGTTAGCCACTTTGAGCATTTTAATCCCCATTTGTTCTATATTTTACCACATCACTAGCCTTAAGTGGAAAAATAATTAAACACCCCAATTGAATCTTTAGTTAGCTTAAGATAGAGATTATGCATCAACTAAGTGTGGGGAAATTGTGGGAACATGGGTTAATAGGGAATGTGTTATGTTTTTACTTTGATAAAATATTAGGAATTTGGGTACCTACTCATGTGAGACCAGAAAAATTAAAATAATCAATGTACATTAATATGTTATGTTTACTTTTATATTTAAAAAAAAACCCAAAAATATTCAATTAAATAAATAAATAAATAAATAAGGGGACAAAATTACCCCAATGTTAAGCTAATGAAAAATCAATGCATATGTGATACAAATTAAAAGAAAAGTTGATACATGAGTATGTGATGCAAAAGTGGGAATTTTGGATATCTAGGCATGAATTTAGAGTTACATAGAGTGTATGTGTGTTAGGTGAAAGCTTAGATTAGTCAAAGATTCAATTTATAGCTCACTTAGCCATACATATATCCTCACCCTGACCTTAGCCCCATTACAACCTTGAAAAGACCTCATGATGTCTGCATTGGTACTAAATATTTGTTGATTGGTTAGATGAAGAACAAAGTTTAGAAAGCATGACTAGAGAAGAGTAGAGTGAATTAACCCTAGACACTTGAGCGATTAGAGTGCATATACACTACCAGTGAGGATTCAATGCTTGATTCTATGTTCCCTGCTTTCACGAGCTATCTTCTTACAAGTTTACTTGTCTCTTATTGTGTGATTTGAATTAGTGGAATCCATCTTGTATTTGTTCTTGGAGAATTTATTTACTTTTAAACCAAGTAGGAAAGAGCATTTTGCATTTAGTTGCATTCATATAGATAGGTTACATTTCATAAATTTTACCATTCCTCTTCACTCCTTTATAGCTTCTCTTGAACTTAGCATGAGGACATGCTAATATTTAAGTGTGGGAAGATTTGATCCACCACTATTTCGTGGTACATTTTGTACTTAATTGGGTAGATTTTATCCATTAAACTCACACTTATTCATATAATTTGTGTGTTTTATATTTTCCTTCCTAATTCTGTGCTATGATTGAAAACGTGCTTCTTTGACTTTAAATTTGCTAATTTAATCCTCTCTTATTACCATTTGATGCCTTGATATATGTGTTAAGTGTTTTCAGGGTTTATAGGGTAGGAATGGCTTAGAGGATGGAAAGGAAGCATGCAAAAGTGGAAGGAATACAAGAAATTGAAGGAATTGCTAAACTGTCCAGCCTGACCTCTTCGTACTTAACTGACCATAACTTGAGCCATAGAGGTCCAAATGAGGCACTTTCAGTTGCGTTGGAAAGCTAACATCCGGGGGCTTCGAAATGATATATAATTTGTTATAGGTTCTCTGAATATAGGTGATGCGCAGGCCTTCATCACGCACACGCGTCGCATCTACGAAAATCAGCGTATCAGAATTCGCCCCCAGCGATTTCTGGGCTGTTTTTGGCCCAGTTCTCGGCCCAAAAAACACAGATTAGAGGCTGCAGAGTGGAGGAATGAACATAACTTCTCATTATTCATAATTTTAGGTTTTAGATGTATTTTCTAGAGAGAGAGGCTCTCTCCTCTCTCTAGGTTTTAGGATTCCTAGTTTTATGCTTTTGAGTTGGATATTACAAAGAGTTGCTACCTCCGTTGAAGTCATTATTATTCTAGTTTGTTTTCTTTTTCCCTTACTCTTTCATATCCTTAATCCTTATTTAGAGTTACAATTGGATTGTTTTTAGAATTTATTAATGCAAGAAGTATTTTTCCATTTAAATTTTATTATTTGTTTAATTGCTTTCAATTGATTTTAATTATCATGTTCCCTTTTTACTTCTCTTATAAGTTTACGAAGATGGTATTCATGTTGACAGAGTAGACTCCCAACTTGACTTGGGGGTTGATTAAAAGGAGAACTTTGAGTTGGAATGCTCAAGTGATTAGTTAAATTGGAAGTTGTTGGCTAATTCTCTATTTACTAACGCTAATCCTTCCCAAGAGAGAGGATTAGGATTTGCGAATAAGAATTAGCTCAATCACTTGACTTTCCTTTATTTAGTAAGGGTTAACTAAGTGAAAATAACAACCTTTTGATACTATACTTGAGAAAATTCAACAAGGATAGAACTTCCAATTAATCATTCCCCCGGTCAAGGCTTTTTATTTTGAATACATAAATCTCTTTTAATTTACATTGATTTAATTCATAATCATTTATTTTTCCATTTCTCACTCCAAAATTTCTCAGAAAACAAAAACCCATAACCAATAGTAACACACCTCCCTGCAATTCCTTGAGAGACAAATCGAGGTTTAAATACTTCGGTTATTACTTTTTAGGGGTTTTGTTACTTGTGACAACCAAACTTTTGTACGAAAGGATTCTTTGTTGGTTTAGAAACTATACTTGCAACGAGAATTTATTTGTGAAATTCTTTATCGACAGAAAACCCCGTTCATCAAGCAGTGTCTAAGGTCTTAGAAGCATAAGCAATTATAAAAGGGTCCTTACCTTCGCACTGAGCCAGCGCCGCTCCTACTGCTTGGTTGGAGGCGTCACACATAATCTCAAATGGCTGGCTCCAGTCGAGTCCTCTCACAATCGGGGCTTGAGTCAAGGCGATCTTCAGCTTGTCAAACGCTTCCATGCAGTCCTTACTCAGTTTGAACTCAACATCCTTCTGCAACAGTCGGGATAAAGGCAATGCTACCTTACTGAAGTCCTTGATAAATCTCTGGTAGAAACCTGCATGACCAAGGAACGAACGGACTTTCCTTACAGAGGAGGGGTAAGGTAAACCAGAAATCACATCTACCTTTTCTGGATCTACAGAAATACCAGTATTAGAAACAACATGTCCTAGAACAATACCTTGTTTTACCATAAAATGACATTTTTCAAAATTTAATACAAGGTTTGAACTAACACACCTGTCTAATACTCTAGCTAAACTATCCAAGCAAAAGTTAAACGAATCACCATACACACTAAAGTCATCCATGTAAACTTCCACACAATTCTCAATAAGATCTGAGAAAATACTCATCATGCATCTTTGGAAAGTAGCCGGTGCATTACATAAGCCAAAAGGCATCCTCTTGTATGCATACGTTCCAAAGGGACATGTAAAAGTAGTTTTCTCCTGATCTTCAGGAGCTATATGAATTTGAAAATAGCCTGTATAACCATCTAAAAAGCAGTAATGTGATTTACCTGACAGGCGATCAAGCATCTGATCGATGAAGGGCAGGGATAACTCCATACGGTTCCACCTTCTCCACCACGTAGGTCCATCCCACCTTGACCTCATTTTGCCCGGCATTAACCTCAACCTTGAGTTCTAGAGAAGGACTTGACCCCCAGCTCTAAACTCTCTTCTCTTGATGTTCTTATCATGCACCGCCTTCACCTTTTCTTTGTAGAGCCTTGAGTTTTCATATGCTTCTAGTCGAAGGCACTCTAATTCCTCCAGCTGCAGTTTCCTTTCAATACCAGCTCCTCCCAATCCTGAGTTGCATTCCTTCACAGCCCAGTAAGCTTCCTCTACCGGAAGGTGACAAGCCTTTCCGTAGTCTAGGCGGAACGGACTCATGCCGATGGGTGTCTTGTAAGCTGTCTAATAAGCCCACAATGCATCTCCAAGCCTAGAGCTCCATTCCCTTCTATGAGGTTTAACAATCTTCTCGAGTATGCGCTTGATCTCTCTATTTGACACCTCGACTTGGCCATTTGTTTGGGGATGGTAAGCCGTCACCACATTGTGAATGATGCCATATTTCTTCAGTAAACCTGTCATTCTTCTATTACAAAAATGAGACACTTGATCACTCATGATTGCTCATTTAGAAACATAATCAACAGCTAATAGAATATATAAGAAACCATTCGAGTTTGAAAATGGACCCATGACGTCAATACCCCAAACATAAAAATTTTCACAAAATAACATGAGTTGTTGGGGCATCTCATCCCTCTTGGATATGTTTCCAAACCTCTAGCATTGGTGGCAAGAGTCATAGGAAATATTAGCATCCTTAAAAAGTGTAGGCCACTAAAATCCGCAGTCTAAAATCTTTCTTGCAGTTCTTTGAGGACCAAAGTGTCCACCGCTCCAGAAGAATGGCATGCCTCTAAAATAGACTAGATTTTGGATTGTGGAACACACCTTCTAATTATCTGGTCAGCACCACATCTCCAAAAATATGGTCATCCCATATGTAATACTTGGACTCACTCTTGAGCTTGTCCTTTTGTTGCTTAGAAAAATTTGGAGGAAATGTGCGATTAACCAAATAATTAGCTATGGGTGCATACCAAGGAACCACCTCAGATATTGCTTGCAAGCTATCAAGTGAAAATACATCATTGATAGGAGTGGAGTCACTTTTAATATGTTCTAGGCGACTCAAGTGGTCCGCCACCAAATTCTGGGAACCACTCCTATCTTTGATCTCTAAATCAAATTCTTGCAATAACAATACCCAATGAATTAACCTTGGTTTAGACTATTTCTTTTCTAACAAGTACTTCAAAGCCGCATGGTCTGAATATACTACCACCTTAGTACCATGTAAGTAGGCTCAGAATTTATCCAGAGCAAAAACAATAGCCAGAAGCTCTTTTTCAGTGGTAGAATAATTAGACTGAGCAGCGTCTAAAGTCTTAGAAGCATAAGCAATTATATAAGGGTCCTTACCTTCGCGCTGAGCCAGCACCGCTCCTACTGCATAGTTGGATGCGTCACACATTATCTCAAACGGCCGACTCCAGTCAGGCCCTCTCACAATGGAAGCTTGGGTCAAGACGATCTTCAGCTTATCAAACGCTTCCATCCAGTCTTCACTTAACTCGAACTCAATGTCCTTCTGCAGCAGTTGGGACAAAGGTAGTGCAACCTTACTGAAGTCCTTGATAAAACGCCGGTAGAAACCTGCATGACCAAGAGAAGAACGGACTTCCCTCACGGAGGAGGGGTAAGGTAAACCAAAAATAACATTTATTACCTTTGCAGGATCAACAGATATACCAGTATTAGAAACAATATGGCCTAGAACAATACCTTGCTTTACCATAAAATGACATTTTTCAAAATTAAGCACAAGGTTTGAACTAGCACATCTTTCTAATGCTCTAGCTAGACTATCCAAACAAAGGTCAAACAAATTACAATAAACACTAAAGTTATCCATAAAAACTTCCATACAATTCTTAAGAAGATTTGAGAAGATACTCATCATGCACCTTTGAAACGTAGCCGGTGCATTACATAAGCCAAAAGGCATTCTCTATATGCATACGTTCCAAAGGGGCATGTAAAAGTAATTTTCTCCTGATCTTCAGGAGCTATATGAATTTGAAAATAGCCAGTGTAACCATCTAGAAAATAGTAGTACCTGACAAGCGACAAGCGATCAAGCATTTGATCGATGAAGGGCAGTGGGTAGTGATCCTTGCGAGTAGCCTAGTTGAGGTGCCTGTAATCAATGCACACCCTCCAAGAGTTCTGTACTCTAGTTGTCAGGAGCTCTCCATGCTCACTGTTGTTTTTCTCCTGATCTTCAGGAGCTATATGAATTTGAAAATAGCCAGTGTAACCATCTAGAAAATAGTAGTGTGATTTACCTGACAAGCGATCAAGCATTTGATCGATGAAGGGCAGTGGGTAGTGATCCTTGCGAGTAGCCTAGTTGAGGTGCCTGTAATCAATGCACACCCTCCAAGAGTTCTGTACTCTAGTTGTCAGGAGCTCTCCATGCTCATTCCTCACTGTTGTGACTCCAGACTTCTTTGGTACCACATATACTGGGATAACCCATTCACTATCTGAGATGGGGTAGATGATGTTAGCTTCAGGCAGTTGGGTCACTTCCTTCTTGACAACATCTAAGATGGTGGGGTTCAGCCACCTTTGAGGTTGACGAGCAGGCCTTGCTCCCTCTTCAAAAAATATTCGGTGCTCACAGACTTGAAGGCTGATGGCTACTATATCTGCCAAGCTCCACCCAATGGCTTTCTTGTGTCTTCTCAGCACACCAAGCAACTGCTCCTCCTGTTGGAAAGTGAGTTCCCTTGCAATGATAACTGGGAGCTTCTGATGATCCTCAAGGTAAACATACTTGAGGTGGGGTGGAAGGGGATTCAACTCCATTTTCTGCTCATGGCTGGGCACTTGATCATCTGGAGCCATGTGAGGTGGCAAGGTGTCTTCAGCTTGTTCAGAGGGCTTCGCCACACTTACACCTTGTTCCATGTGCATCTCTTTTACTTTTTCTTGGTGAACAGCAGCCACGGTTTCATCAATGATGTCGCACTAGAAGATGGAATGATCTTCCAAAGGGTACTTCATAGCTTCATCTAGGTTGAAGCTTACTGCTCTAACATCTATCTCGAGAGAGTAATTTCATGAGAAGGCATCCAATTTGAACCTTGAAGTCTTCAGAAATGGCCTTCCAAGCAGGATGGATGATGGTCTCTTGAGTCATTAAGGGGCATCTTCAAAATGTAGAAGTCAATAGGGAATGTTAGCCCCTTAATGCTCACCAGCACATCCTCAACAACTCCAACCACTGAGATTATGCTCTTATCTACCAAAACAAAACATGCTGCCGACCTTTTTAAGGGAGGGAACCTCAAGGCATCATATACAGATAATGGCATAATACTAACACATGCGCCTAAATCACACATGCAGTCATAAAATTATACACCCTCAATAGTAATAGTAACCATGCATGGACCTGGATCACTACATTTTTTCGGTACAGCACCCATTAAAACAGAGATAGAGCTACCTAGAGGAATAGTTTTTAAATCATGTATTTTATCTTTATTCATGCATAAATCTTTTAGAAACTTAGCATACTTAGGTACCTGGCGAATGGCATCAAAAAGGGGAATAGTTACCTTAACCTTTTTGAAGATCTCCACCATCTTGGGGTCTAGCTCCATCTGCTTTCTGGATTTCCTAGCAAGGTGTAGAAAAGGAATGGGAATGGCTTCTCTCGTAACTTCCTCTTCTTTTGGTGCTCCATTCCTTGGTTGAGCCACTTCTTCTTCAACCATGTCTTGTACTTCCTCCTCTTCTTCAGCATCCTCTACCTCAACAATGTCTTCAACTTGAATGTCTTCCTTTGAGCTTGGCTCCTCATGACTCCTCTCTTGTAGTGAGGTTCCGGATCTCAAGGTAATGGCATTGATTCCACCTTTGGGGTTGGGTAAAGGTTGAGAAGGTAGTGCACTGGAGCTAGAAGGTTGAATGTTGGGAGTGGAGGGTGGTTCCAAGCGAGATATGAGTGCTTTTAGAGTGGAGTTAAGACCGTTTATGGTAGAGTTAAGTGTATTCTGAATGTCTTTTTGTCCTTGCATAATAGAGCGAAGCATCTCATCATTGGAAGAGGAAGGAGGGTAAGTAATTTGAGGGGTTTGCTGTTGGTTATTCTGAGGCGCTTGGGATTGCCTTTGGTGAGGTGCTCGATAAGTCTGGCATTGGTTCTGCTATTGGTATGGGGGTTCTGTTGACACCGGTTCTGCTGACTGTTGTTGTTGATTCACCTCTGATTTCTACCGTTGTCTCTGTCTCCTCGGTTGTAGTTGTCCCTCCATCCTTGGTTGGAATTATCTTTCCACCCCTGGTTGGAGTTGTCTTGCCAACCTTGATTGTAGTTCCCACCTTGGTTATAATTACTGCCTTGTTTATAATTCCCTTGATTCGGACGGTTATAGTAGTTATTGGTAGCCGCCAAGGTGTTGTCTTCTTGTTGCTGGAGTTGTGGACATTCATCAGTGTAATGGGAATAGCAGGCACATATTCCACACACTCTCTGAGGAACCAATTATTGACACTGTTGTTGTGGAGGAGGCTGAGGTTGTTGTTGATTCAGCTGGAGCTGCTTCAGTATACCGGTCATCTCTCCCAGAGTCTTTGTTAGAGCAGTTGTCTCACTACTAGAGGAAACCTCCACAATCACCATGGGATGGTTGTTCCTGTGCCTTGCATTTCGGGTAGACTCAACTAGATCGGTGATCAGTTTCCACACTTCTGTCGCCGTCTTGTACTTAGTCAGAGAGCCATTACTCACAGCATCTAATGTAGTCTTGTCTTAAGGCTTCATGCCTTGTGTGAAATAGCTAATCAACACCAACTGGTCAATCATATGATGCAGACATGAGTCTAAAAAATTCCTGAAACGCTCCCAATACTTGTAAAGAGTCTTCGATTCTCCTTGGATAATGCATGAGATTTCTTTCCTTAATCTATCTGTAACTTCAGTTGGAAAGAACTTGTCCAGGAATTCCCTTATGAGCAAATCCCAATTAGTAACAACTTCTTCAGGTTGAGTGTAGAACCACTCCCTTGCCTTTCCCTCAAGAGAGAACGGGAAGGCATATAGCCATATAGTAACCCCATCCGCACCATGACGCCTAGTAGTTGAGCAGGCTGTCTGAAAATTTCTGAGGTGTTTGATAGGCTCTTGGGCAGGTAGGCCATGAAACTTGGGCAGTAAATTAATTAAAGCGGTCTTCGGTTCAAAGTTTGCAGCCAAATTTGGATGACATGTTTGATATGGTTGCAGCGTAAAGTTCGGAGCTCCTGCTTCCTAGAGAGTAATCCTTCTGGGCTCCGCCATATCACCTGCGCGTAAACTAATAGAATCAGTAGAAGAAGAGCTTGTTTCTTCCTGAAATGGCGCTTCAGATTCGCCCTCAGATAAGACTGGTGAATTGGTAGTAACCACTTCACTACCCTCAGAGGCTAACCGACGCCGAGCTTGCCTAATATGTGAAATAGTTCTTTTGATTTCAGAATCAAACGCGGCTAAACTCGGATCAGGTAGTGAACGCGTCATTCAATGAAAGAAACATACAGCTCATGGTAATAAAATAAAATAAAATATGCAAATACGTAAATTTAAAAATATTTACACCACCAATAATTTAGCACACTGTTGCAACTCCCCCGCAACGGCGCCAAAAATTGACAGGCGGAAAATTGCCGATTAAAAATTTATAATAAGAACAGCGTTGCAAGTACAATTCTTAACCGACGAAAACTCCGCTTATCAATTTAGAAAGAATTGTCACAAATTGAGAATAAAATACTGGGAGTAGTATTCCCAGGTCGTCTCCCAACGAGTTGACAAAGGAGTGCTATTTATTGGTCAGGAATTTTCTGAGAAGTTTTAGACTTGGAGAATGAAAAAAATAAAATAATTATTAATTAAAGCAATGAAAATTAACAAGAGGTTTTATATATTTGAAATAAAAAAGCCCTGACTGGGAGAAGATTAATTGGAAGTTCTATCCTTGTTGAATTTTCCCAAGTGTAATGGTAAGAGGTTGTTGTTTCTACTTAGTTATCCCTTACCGAATGAAGGAAAGTCAAGTAACTGAACTAACTCCGATTCACAAGTCCTAATCCTCTCCTATGGAAGGATTAGCGTTAGTGACTAGAGAGTCAACCAACAACTTCCAGTTACCAATTAACACTTGAGTATTCCAACTCAAGGGTCTCCTATTAATCCACTCCCAAGTCAAGTTGGGAGTCTACTCCATTGACATGAATGCCATTTTCATAAACGATAAAAGGGAATAAAATGAAGACATGGAAATTCAAATAAAGTAATAACAAAAAATTAATTAAAGGTAAAAATAACTCTTTGCATTAATAAATTCTAAAATCAAAGATATCCATATGTAATTTTAAACAGGGTAAATGGGTGATTAAAAGAGTAAGAAAATAAGGAAAAAACTAGAATGATGGAAACTTCAACGGAGGTAGTAACTCTTCTCAATATCCTAATCAAAAGCATAAAACTCTCAAACTATGAATGTGTAGAACCCTAGAGGAAGAAGTAGTTTTTCTCTCTCAGATTCAAAACTAAAAACTAAAAATTGTGTAAAAGTGAATGTGTCTTGAGTCTCTTCTTGTCCCCTGTCTCTAGTCTGTGTTTCTGGGCCAAAAACTAGGTCTAAACTCAGCCCAAAATGCCCCCAGTGTCTTCTGCGATTTCCGCACGTGGCGCATGTCACGCGTACGCGTCGATGGTGTTCTGCGCATGTCACACGTACGCGTCATTCACGCGCATGCGTCGCTATGAAAAGCTCCAAGTCACGCACATGCGTGAGTCATGCGTACGCGTCGGTCCTCGTTAGTCATCTCCTTTGTTTCTTGTGTTCCTTCCATTTTTGTAAGCTTCCTCTCTAACCTCTAAGCCATTCCTGCCCTATATAGCCTGAAAACACTTAATACCCAGACCACGGCATTGAATGGTATATAGAGAGATTAAAAATACAAAATTTAAAGGCTTAGGAAGCAAGTTTTCAATCATAGAACAAAATTGGGAAGGATTTGTAAAACCATGGAAATTTATGAATAAGTGTGCAAAGAATTGATAAAAACCACTCAAATTAGCACAAGATAAACCATAAAATAGTGGTTTATCAAGGTCATCTCCTTAATTGATGTAGTGGCTATTTTTATTTTATTGGTGAATAATTAAGCCTAGAGATTGTGAAATAGTAGAAAAAAGAATAGTGAATCAAATAGCGCAACTCTTCAAGGCGTGTGTTATACACACTTTCCTTTAGGCTTAATTCGCCCCCACCAATGTACAATGGTGTGCAAAATGGGTTACTAGGAAATTTTCTACAGGATACAATGAAGAACACTTGACTTGTTTATGCACTCACATAGTCAAGCCTTACACTAAATAATAATTTACAGAATAATATTCTCAATTCTTTCTTATTCTTTCTTATGCGCATAAAGAAAGTGTTGAGATGGATGTCAAGCAATAATGAAATGAGAAAAATTTATAGGTACTGATGGGTGGAAATCAGATTCTACACAAAACTCACCGACAAGTGTACCGGGTCGCATCAAGTAGTAATTACTCACAAGAGTGAGGTTGATCCCACATGGATTGATGGATTGAGAAATTTTAGTTAGGTGATGAATTTAGTTAAGCGAACAGTTGATGAATTGAGTGATTTTGATTAACATAAGCTAAATTGCAAGTAAATAAAACTGCAAAATGTAAATTGAGCAGAAAAATAGAGTGAAGAAGGTAAATTGACTGAATCTAAAGGTGCAGAAAGATTAAATTGCATGAAACTTAGAGTGCAAGGAAGTAAATGAACTGAAACTTAAATTACAAGAAAAGTAAATAGCTGAAACTTAAATTGCAAGAAATGTAAATTTGCTGAATCTAAATTGCTGAGAAATGTAAATTGCTTGAAGAATAAAAGGATTTGGGTGCTGGGACATGGAAATTGAACAAGGAATTGCAAACTAAAGTAAATCAGAAAGCTCTGAGATGCAGGACTTCAGATCTTGATCTCAGTAGCAGGAACAGAAACGGAAAATTTCTTCAAGAAATAAAATAGCAAGAGAATTTGAGTCAATTATGAAATCCTTAAAGAGAAATTGAAGATCGAAGAAGAGAAATGAGGTTAGAAAGCCGATCTAACTCTCAGTTACTCTCTAGATCAAGTAGAAGATAAAATGCAGGAGAAAATGCAATTTTAAAACAGCAAAAGAAACTCATATCCAAATCCAATAGAATTCATCAATCTCAATCCAAAAACCCAAAACAGAAAAGTAGAAGTTGCAGATGAAAGAAATTGAAAATAGAAAATTTAAATTCAAATCCACTCCTTAGAACAATTGAGAAGAGAGGTAAAAGATGATTCTCAAAATTAGAATCAACGAAGCTCTTCAATCTCAATTCAAATTCCAAGAACAGATAGTGAAAGTTGCAGAAGAAAATGGAGAAAAAAAACTAGATCCAATTTCCCAAATGCCAAATTCAAAAACAAGTAAAAAGTAAAAAATTAGCCAAAGGTCCTTTACAAATCAAACTTAGTCCTTTAAAAAGAAATGGATACAAGATGGCTTGGTTCAACTTTTAGTTGGAGGCCTGCTTTAGCTCCCAGCGGAGTGCTCCGCTCGGTTTAGTGAGTATTGTGCTCACTTTCCTTTGGCCTAGCATGCTCACTAGTGCTCACTAAGTGAGCACTGTGCTCAAATAATGAGCGCTACTCCTTGTGTTTGCTTGGTGCTCCCCCCTTCGAGCCTTGGTGCTGGCCTTTGCTCCCTTGGTTGAGTGTTTTCTTGGGCCTTAAAGATGCCTATCACTTGTACTTCAATTTCATGCCAAATATAGATTGTTATATATCGTTGGAAAGCTCTAAATGTCAGCTTTCCAACGGAACTAGAATCGCATCAATTGGACATCTGTAGCTCAAGTTATGGCCCTTTGAAGGAGGCATGGTCATACTGTCACAATGCTTAAAGAGAAGCCCGAAAATGCTCACTCTAGTGAGCATAGTGCTCACTTCTTTGAGCGTTCCTTACTTGGGCCTTGCTTCCTAGGTTGAGGAGCATGAAAATGGTCACTCTAGTAAGCATAGGGCTCACTTCTTTGAGCGCTCCTTGTCTTGGCCTTTGTTGAGAGCTGGCCTTGTGCTCCTTCATGGTTGAGCGCCACGCCTTATTTTTATAGGCCACGCTTTCAGGTCCAAAGTGTGCTCAATCTTTAAAAGTGTGCCAAAATTTTTTCTTTCCGTCATTTTTTCACCCACAAGCAACCACACAAACATGTCAAAGAATCACCAAATTCACAAGGTTTCTAAATCATTCATAAAATCAACTAATTCTAGCTTAAACCCTATGATTTTGTGTCAAATAAATGATGTCAAATAAATGATGGTTGATTGATTTAACATAATCATGAAAATTCACTCCAAATCACTTACTTATTGTGCAAGAAAGTGCATAAAACCTAATGAAACTAATGAAAAATGCTTGTAAAACTAGCATAAGATGACTTGTCATCAGGTACGGAGTACATGCAACATGTAGCTACGTACTCAACAGTCATAATTTTTCAAATAGTTACAATCTTTCAACAGACAAAACTTTTCAAATAGTTTCAACCTTTTAACAGGTTTCAACTTTTGAATAAGTCAAAACTCCATGAAGACATGTAACTCTTCAAAATAGCATTTTACATATTTTAAAAATATATCTCACAATAACTTAAGAAAAAGACAAAATAAGTAATTTGAAAAAATAAAGAGAAAGGCAAATCAAGAAG
>NC_029785.2:45472438-45536348 GCF_000816755.2 Arachis ipaensis | reverse complement strand
ACCCAAAGAGTAAGTATTTTTCAATCTCCTTTATCAATATGAGAATCAAGAGACAACAACCAATAATCAAGATTACATTACAAAATTAATTAAAATTTAAGGAGAATTGTAATGTAATGCAATTGTATCTGATCAACATGCCAAATCTGTGTGATCAAAATTGGTCAGGATCAATCAGTCTGATAAAAAAAATTGATGAATCATGATCTATCTGATTCAGTTTGAAATTAGGGTCGTTTTTGTATTTAAACTGATTAACAATTGTCGAATTCATTCAAATTTGACCGATTTATAAACTGTGAAAAATCCAAACAATTTACAATATATTGAAATTTTAAAAAATAGTTAACTTCATATGAAAAATAAAAAATACTTATTGTGTGTTATGCAGATATTTAACAATTTTTTTTTAATCAAAGATAGGGAGACTCGAACCCGCGACCTCTTAGGTGAGTATGGAGAGACTATGCCATTTGAGTTATAACTTATTGACATGCAAATATTTAACAATTGAGATTTGCAAAACAAAATATTTGATAATTGCAAACATCTGACATGGTTCAAAATCTAGATTCTGGGAGAGAAACCTACTTCTCTTGCAAGTACTAGTTTTATGTGCATCAAAGCTTTTACTTTATCGATGAAAAAGAAGTTTTGCAGAATCATAAACAGTACAAATGGAAATAAAATGATTTGATTATAAATAAAAATTAAACTATACTTCATAGAAATTTGAAATATTTACAAATAAAGAAGAACTCCACACAAATTCAGAATAAAACTTACAAATTATTCAAAAAAAAAAGAATTTGATAAAATACAACTAGAAAAGAAATTACTTTTTGCATAAAATAAAGAGTACAGAATTAAAAAGAACATAAATAATATGTGGAAGGAAACCTACATAGAGAACTAGCTTAGACAAATCACAGAAAGTCGTTAGGATGTGTGATAGAATAAGTTTGTTTCTGAATAAAAATTTCAATCCCTTGTATCTCATTTGTCACCATATTTACAAATCTCTTCAACCAATCAAAATTTTCCATGGTTGACCCTAGTGTACCTTGATAGTAACTGTTCCCACGAGTCATAGGTCTGGTAACCGCTCTACAAACTTCATCCTCGACCCCCTTCAATCAACCATCTCCTTGTCGATGCTCATCCTATCAAATTTTCTTAATAGATATACCTGACATCGACACAACTAATGTCAACCAAAAATTGCCCCCTATGAGCATTATCACTTTCGAGTTTCTTCTTGAGTAAGTGTGATTGATCCTTTCATACAGACGAAATAAATTTATACTCCTCACGCATCCCTTAGATGAATAACCATCACTATTATGGTTACCCCACGTCTAATCAATCTTTTTGGGCACTCTCTCTCTCTCTCTCTCTCTCTCTCTCTCTCTCTCTCTCTCTCACACACACACACACACACACACACACATTTCATCTTCCAAGGAACACTTATAAGAACTCCAACTGCTTCTTCTAACTTTTTATTTTCAAACTTCATCTCCTCTAATATCAATATTTACTCTCTGTGTTAATCATCTTTGCCACTGTTGCCACCAACATCCATCGCTGCCATTGTTGCTTCTTGATTTCAAGCTTTCATTCTTCATACTTTTTGCATTTTCCTGGTTTGTCTTTAGCATTCACTTACTAAGTTTATCCATGCTTTTCCTTTTCTTTTCCCTTTTATTTTATCCTACAACAATGATTACTAGCCACAATGTACTCCACAGTAGGAAATGATTTCAAATCTTTAATTTTCTTCCATTAATCAATAAAAAAATTTGAAATTCTTTAGTGACAGAGAAGCAAACGTAGAAATCCGTCTTTTCATTTTCCATTTTTCATGAGAAAGTATAATTATTTGTCCTTCTCAATAAATTTTGGTTTTAGGATTTTCCTTTGTTGACTTATCTTCATATATGAATTATAGAAACGACCTCTTCAGCTCCCTCTAAGCTTTTTCCAACAAAGGACAAGGACAAAGAGAAGGTTGAAGAGTTTGCTGATAAGACTAACTTAAAAATCCTATCAGAGGAATTTGACATGATTATCGAGGACCTAGTCAACACCATCAATGATGAGAAAATTTTATTCTCTTTCTATATTGAGAATGAACTGCATTGTCTTTTAAGTCCTCTAAATTCTCCAGAACAAGCTTGAAGTGTCTTCTATTATTTCCCTTGCAACAAGGGATAAAATATTTTGATAAAAAATGACTTGTACATTGCTCCTGTTGTCTACCATGCTTGCTCCTTTCACAATAATCCAAAGACTACATTCAAGAAAGTGAGTTTCCTCACTTGGTTCAAAAGAATAGAACCGTATTAAAAAGATTCCTAGCATTATCGAGGAATATATGACCTTATGAGACTCCCTCAGTTTTACTCATCGAGAAATCACTGGATGGTAGGAGCGATGCTACGCTTCTGGAGCAAGACCACTAACAATCTTCATTTACCATGTGGCATGGTCGGCCCTACTCTTTTTGACGTAGCTGCTATCACTTTTCTTTTGCAAAATGGAGACACAATTACTTTTGACATGCGCCTTGAGAAAGAGTTCAACATCAATTTCAAAAGCTCTTATGGAGAATTTATCAGGAGTAATATGAGTGATGATGGCACTCTAATTACTTACAATGAACTTATAGCAAGTTTTTCCTACTGGCTAAATGACATAGTTTTCTGCTCAAGAAGTGTCACTATGCGGAAACTATACATACCTTTGGTTGCTTTGATACATGAAACAAAACATAAACTTTGTTTAGCCAAACTCTTCTTAGAGAATCTTTATGATGAGCTGGGTCAAATGATTGACAATCTCTACAATAAGTCTTCAATCAGCGTTAGGGATCTTCTTTGGTTTGTCCAACTTTGGCTGAATGCAGTTTTTGAGAAACATATGTAGCATGAGGGAGTGGTGCCTTCAGACAGGCAGAATATCAAAGGCCTTAGACTAATTACTTTGAAGACTAACTTTACCAAATCCAGTTTCGACTAGTGAGATCGTTTGGGAAACTTTCTCAAAATTTTGTTCAACCAAGTACTTTCAAAATGAGGATCCCAACTTCGCTCCATTTGTCAATCACAAATGCAGACCAACATGGTTTTGATGACCAGTAGTTTGAAACGATGGGGATGAAAAAGGGCAACATCGAATTGCTGACATATGGTCTAATTTCATTGTTGTGCAAGTGCTGTCGACGGGTATTCCTCAATACTAGAAAGATCAATATTGAGTCACCCTTCACACACCTTATTATGTATCAAGACAAATGGATTTTCTCAAGCTCTCGTAGCCTCATTCCCAAGAAAATCACATCCTCTTTGTAAACTTAACTTCAACAGAAAGAAAGAGGTAGAAAAATGTCTTAATGACAACGAACGGCGTCGAAGTTAGTACGACCCTCTCAGCTTTGTCCGTAGTAGCTATGTTATCAAATCTTATGTCAATTAGTGGGCTACATATTACTCTCATTATGATGGGACACAATAGCATATTTCTGGGAATCTAATCAAAACTTTTCCTGAATCATCAGAGTAACCTTTATCAAGGGTCCAAAAAGAAAAGTTGAGCCATTGAAATGCCCAAGACCATCTAAGGTATTGAAGACATCATCTACCACTTCTCAACCTACTAGAGTAATTCTTCGATTAAACTTTTATTTTTATACAAATATATATATGAATATGCTAGAAATCTACTCAGGGTGACTCTTCGACACATGAAGCCACTGAAAAATCCACCACTTCTCCTCCAAAGAAGACTCCTACTAACTCAGATGAATCATTTACAAGTTTAAGAAGTTCTAGCCTTGATGACACCATCGACTTATTTACACTCGTTATGCTCTAAATGGATTGAAGTACTTTGACTATCTTTCACTTTTGAATCATTTTTTCTTTAGATATTGTTTATTTTTTTGCGTTATTTTTAAAATGATTTTTCTTATACTAGCCTCCTAATTTTTCTTATCTAATTGCAGCCTCGACTAAACCAAACATCTCACCTTGCAAAGAGAAATCTCCAACCCCATCCTCATCATCGAGTGGGCATTCTTTATCCTATTATCTAGTTGAAGAAAAAGGCCAAGGATAAGAAATAAAGCACAATATTGAAAAAAATATTCCACATGATACTGAACTTAACAAAGATCCAACACCAATAATTGTGATTGAAAAAGAACCTGTTCAACAGGAAACTCCTATTGAGATCACTAATTCTCCTTCTTTCCCTGTCAAGACAATTCAATCATCAGAGATTCAGCTTAAGAAAACTACAATTCAAAAGACAATTAAGACATTGTCAATTCACAAAGCACTATCGACAATGTTAATCATGAGCTTCTGTCTGCAATGTGGAAGCTATCATATAAAAAGGAATAAAAACCACCTTCTTTCAATGATAAACAAAATCCTCAAGGATATCCTTCGATCAAGCAACCATCTGAAGATCTTCTTCTAATAGTCATGACTCCGAGAGCTCTTGAAGGCTTAAAAGCCATTCTTCAGCTTGTGAGTCATTCTATTGAAGAATGGAAAGCTCAAGATCTAAACTCACTATTATTGACTATATTGAGCTCAATTCTTCAATACCAAGTTCCTACTGAATTTTCTAAACAAGTTAAAAACTTTGAAGAGCTTGTCAACAAATTGTTTATTTCTCACAATAAAATTGAGTATTACAAGAGTAACTTGGCAAATGTTGAAACTAAATATGCAAAGCTTGAAACTTCAATGGCAGAAAAAAGAAAAACTTATGCCAAATATGAAGCACATCTCACCATGGCAGCTATTGCTCTAGAACAACTTGCCAAACATTGATAAGAGCTTCAAAAGGAATTGGCTAAAATATGTGTAGATGAAGCCATACTAAAAGAGTCATTCCTTAAAGCTGAAAAAAGGAAAAGATACCTCAATCAAGAGCTTTGCGAAATGACTAGCACTCTAGATGACATCAAAAGGAAATTCGACAAGCTCCAATAAGAGGAAATGGATGAGGTTCTGATGACAAGTCATTTTAGGCTAGTTTTGCTAGCAATTTTTACTTGTTTTCATTAGGTTTCATGCATTTCTTGCACAATAAGTAAGTAGTTGGATTGAAATTTTATGTTTATCTTGATTCAATCAAACATTGTTGATTTTATGCATTATCATGAGATTTATGCAACAGTTATTTGATTATTGTGAAATGATGCAAAACCTTATGATTTTGGGCAAGGCTTTGATTGCATATGTTTGATTGCTGACAGATGAAAAGAGGCAAGGAAAGATGCAGGCCAGCGCTACGCTCAATTTCAAAGAACGCTACGCTCTTCAGCGATGCGTACGCATACAAGATGCGCACACGTAGAACAAGCATTTTGGGAGATCCACGCGTACGCGTAGATGATGCATACGCGTGGGTGTGATCTATGTTCTCAAGCCAAGAGAGTTACGCTCTTCATCAACGAGCGCCTGCGACAACTTTCAGAATTTGGGATTCAAGTTTGGCTATCAACGCGTACGAGTCAGATGCGTACGCGTGGGTGTAGCTTTTATGATGATTTGCGCAAACGCGTGCATAATGCTGCAGCGTGGAAGTGATGTTTTACAATCCACGTGTGCGCGTGAGGGACGCGTTCGCGTGGCAGAGCGCTCTTTGCGCGAACGTTATGTTCATTTAGAGAGTGCTGCAAGGGAGACGTGGGCGTGCAGCACGCGTACGCATGAAGACTACTCAGCGAGCAAGGACGCGTATGCACATGAGACGCGTACGCGTCGGAGAATGAGCACTACGCTTTCTTTGAGAACGCTACGTTCTTCTGAAGCTAAATTGAAGCACCAATACAAACCTTTTCTGATCCACTTCAACAAAGGCCAAAAAGCCCACTCCAAGTACTTGATGACTGAATTGGAAAGTGTATAAATAGAGGAGAATTTGATTCATTGGAGGCTAGCTAGCAGATTGGGAAACTCTGCACTGAATTCCATTTTAATTTTCCTTCTGTTTTTCATCTTCTGCACTTTTTCTTTTCTGTTTTATATTAGAGCAATGATGAACTAAACCCCAAAATTCATTAGGGGGAGGAGCTCTATTGTAATTCCAATGAATCAATGAAATTATTCTTTTTCTCAATTCATTTGTGTAGCTATAGGATATCTTCTATTTTGATTGTGAATTATTCACTCCGGAAGGGGGTTTAATTCAATTGAATGTGGGTGTGAGCCTCGGAAGGGGAATCACTTGCATTAGAATTGGAGCTCTATCCTTCACTACTCTCTTGATCAACACCATTCGGGAGGAATTGAGATCCTGAGAGTTAGTATGGCTTATGGATGAGAGAATGTGCTCTAACTATTCTCATGACAATTAGATCAAGGAATTTGCAAGATTGATTATGATTAGAGAGATTGGATTACCAAGGAATTGGGATCCAATCAATTTCAATCTGCCATAGATCTACTCATATGATTGAGAAAGGGGTTGAGACTCAATTGGTTCATGATGGGTTATGGAATCTCCAATTGAATCACTTTCTTTAAATTTCTTCAACTTAGATCACTCTGATTTCACTACAATTTATATTGTCCATTTCTATTTTGATTCCCAGCACCCAATTCCCTTTATAATTCATGAAATTTAAGTTCCATTTCAATTTAGATTCTACAATTCTACTTTCTTGCACTTTAAGATTCAATTATTTAAATTTCTTGCAATTTAGTTTTCATCTTTTTTAGTTTCTTGCCCTCTAAGTTTCAGTCATTTAATTTTCCTGCAATTTACGATTCTGTCAAATTTACATTCTGCACTTTAATCTTCCAGCAATTTATATTCTGTTAGTCACTTTCCACTCAAATTACCAACTGTTAGCTTAATTAAATTCATCACCATACTAAAGTTGCTTAATCCATCAATCCATGTGGGATCGACCTCACTTTCGTGAGTTTTACTACTTGATGTGATCTGGTACACTCGCCGGTTAGTTTGTGTGGAATTGATTTTTTCTCATCACGTTTTTGGCGCCGTTGCCAGGGATTGATTTAGATTGACAATGATTAAGTAGGTGATAATCTAGATTAAGCATTTTTCTTTGTTTTTATTAAACTTACTAATTATTTGTGATTTTGTTTCTGCTAACTTTAACCTTACTCTAGCAATAGAGTGTTCTGTCTTTATTTTCCTTTGGTTTGTTTGTGTTGTATGCCAGGAGGAAGAAGAGGTGCATCCACCTCTTTTGATTCTGAACCGAAGAGAACCTTCTTGAGATTGAGAAGAGAAGCAAGAGGAAAGGGAGTGATTGGAGAAGAAGAATCAGAAGAGGAAGATCAAGAGATGGAAGATAACTTCCCTAATCCACCATAAGAGGTAGCCAACAAGAATGGCCAACCTCCAAGGAGAGTTCTAGCCTCTTACACATTCCCCAATCCAAGAAACTGTGGGAGCAGTATACTCACTCCTAATGTTCATACAAATAACTTTGAGTTGAAGCCTCAACTTATCACTTTGGTGCAGAACAATTGTTCCTATGGAGGTGGTCCTCTTGAAGACCTGAATCAACACTTATCTGTCTTCCTGAGGATGTGTGAAACAGTCAAGACAAATGGTGTGCATCCAGATATCTACAAGTTGCTGCTATTTCCATTTTCTTTGAGGGATAAGGCATCTCAATGGCTAGAGACATTCCCCAAAAAAAGCATCAACACTTGGGATGATTTGGTGAACAAATTTCCTAGCTAAGTTCTATCCACCTCAAAGAATCATAAGATTGAAGACAGAAGTGCAAACATTCACTCAAATGGATGGAGAATCACTTTATGAGGTATGGGAGAGATACAAAGCCTTGATTAGGAAATGTCCACTTGAAATGTTTAGTGAATGGGATAGACTTCAGAATTTCTATGAGGGCTTGACTCTAAAAGCTCAAGAATTCCTGGATTACTCTACAGGAGGTTCATTACAACTAATGAAGATAGCTAAAGAAGCTCAAAATCTCATAGACAACAATCAATACTTTTATGCTCATCAAAGCAACGCCAACCAGCTCTAAAGAAAGGTGTATTAGAACTTGAAGGAGTGGACACTATCTTGGCACAGAACAAGTTGATGCACCAGCAAATCCAACAACAAATGGACATGATGGCAAAGAGAATTGATGGACTCAAGTGGCTGCAGTAAACATAGCAAGTCAACCTTCAAATAGATGGAGCCAAAGTGAAGAAATTCTTGAGAAAGGCAACTATGAGCAGCAACCAGAGCAAGTCCAGTACATGCACAACACCTCAAGCTCTTCTCAAAATGACTTCTATGGGGATACTTACAATCCATCATGGAGGAATCATCCCAACTTGAGGTGGGGTGATAATCAGAATTCATGGCAAAAGAACCACAATTCAAACAACTCCCACAACATAAACAACCAAAATCACTCATCCAATAACACTAACCAATTTAAATACCCACAAAACACATACCACCAACCCCACAACAACACACAAAACCGCCCAAATAACTTTTCCACATCCACATTCTACCCAAAAAATATCCCTGCAACTAATTCAAACAACTTCCAGCAACCACCATCCCATTTCACACAACCACAACTGAATCCAGACTCCCAGAGAATCTCTAGTCTAGAGATAATGATGGAGAAACTTATGAAAGAAAAGGAAGCTACAAGGAAATATTAAGCCCTAGCATTCAAAAACCAAGAGGCCACCATGAGGAATCTTGAAAGACAAGTAGGGCAATTGGCTAGACAAGCTGAAAGACCAAACAATGCTTTTTCAAGTGATACCATTCCAAATTCCAAAAAAGAATGCAAAGCAATTCAACTCAGAAGTGGAAGGACACTGGAAAATGACAAGGTTGATAGTAAAGTGGCAACTGAAGAAAAGGACCAGGAGAAGCTCAAGAAGAAGGAGGAAGAGCCACAAGCTCCAAGGAAGGGAAAGCAAGTCATAGAAGAGCATCCACAAGAACAGAGGAAGGAGGTGAAACCTTACATTCCTCCTCTGCCATACCCTCAAAGGTTGCAAAGAGATCTTAAGGACCAACAATTTCCCAAGTTTCTGGAGGTCTTCAAGAAGCTGGAGATTAACCTCCCACTTGCTGAAGCATTGGAGCAGATGCCTTTATATGTAAAATTCCTCAAGGAACTCATTAACAAGAAGAGAAGCTGAAATGAAAAGGAAACTGTGATCTTAACCCAAGAGTGCAGTGCAGTAATTCAAAGAGGCATTCCACCAAAACTCAAAGACCTAGGAAGCTTCATCATATCATGCACCATAGGCAACATGACATTGGAAAGAGCTCTCTGTGACTTAGGTGCCAGCTTCAATTTGATGCCTCTCTCAATGATGAAAAAACTTACAATAGAGGAAGTCAAACCCACCAGGATGTCACTTCAAATGGCGGATAGATCACTTAAGATACCCAATGGGGTCGTGAAAAACTTATTGGTGAAGGTTGGGGAATTCATCTTCCCTGCCGACTTTGTCATCTTAAACATGGAAGAAGAGGGACACAACTCAAATATCTTGGGGTGACCTTTCTTAGCTACAGCAAGGGCTATCATTGATGTGGAAAAAGGTGAAATGATTCTCAGGGTGCATGATGAACAAATGATCATTAATGTCTTTAAAGCAATGCAATATCCCCCTGAGAAAGAAAAGCACATGAGAGTGGAAATGGTAGAAGACTTGGTGGAAGAAGTGCTTGGAACAAGCAGTCAGGAGGAACAAGAAGAAATGGAGGCTGTCATGGAGGAACAAGTGACTGAAATCTCATTGGAAGACAAGACAGAGGAGGCGCCAAGGCAAGAGTTGAAGCCACTCCCTCCTCATCTCAAGTATGCATTTCTTGGAGGAAAAGAGACCCTGCCAGTAATCATCAATTCCTCTTTAAGCATGGAAGATGAAACAAAGCTGATTGAAGTATTGAAAAATCACAAGACAGCCTTAAGGTGGACAATTGATGACATCAAGGGCATAAGCCCTACAATTTGTATTCACAAGATCTTACTAGAAGAGGACTCAAGACCTGTGGTACAACCCCAAAGAAGGCTTAACCCAACCATGAAGGAAGTGGTTCAAAAGGAGGTAATGAAGCTATGGAATGCTGGAATTATATACCCAATCTCTAACAGCCCTTGGGTGAGCCCAGTGCAAGTGGTACCCAAGAAAGGTGGAATGACCGTCATCTTTAATGAGAAGAATGAACTCATCCCTACAAGGATAGTGACAGGATGGAGAATGTGCATTGACTATAGAAGAATGAATGATGCCACAAGAAAGGATCACTTCCCTCTCCCCTTCATTGATCAGATGCTAGAAAGGTTGGCTGGTGATAAACCCATATTTTATGATATAATTTGTGCTCAATTTAAATTATTTATTCAATCCTTCACCCACTTATTCATGTAAATTGCATGGTTTTACTGTCCCTTTATTATTTTATGATATATGTGAAAAACATGTTTCCTATGCTTTAAAAATATTAAATTTAATTATCCTTTATTACCATTCGATGTCGTGATTTGTGTGTTAAGTATTTTCAGGTCTCATAGGGCAGGAATGGCTTAAAGGATAGAAAGGAAACATACAAAAAAGGAAGGAAAGCACAAAAATGGAGTTTTAAAGAAAAGGCAGCGACGCGAACGCATGGACGCGAACGCGTAGATGACGCGGACGCGCACCTTGAGCAGAATGCAATTGACGCGTACGCGTGACCGACACGTACGCATGACAAGGAAAACTCCCAGATGACGCGAACGTGTGACCCACGCGAATGCGTGACAGATGCCACGTACAAGAATCTGCAGAAAACGCCCCCAGTGATTTTTGGACCCTTTTTTGGCCCAAATCCAAGCCAGAAACACAGAATATAAGCCAGAGAATGGAGGAATCAAAGGAGATACAGAGAACAACATTAATATACACAATTTTAGGATTAGATGTAGTTTTAGAGAGAGAGGTTCTCTCCTCTCTCTTAGGATTTAGGATTAGGATTCCTCTTAAAGGTTAGGTTTATTTCTTCTTCAATCACAGGTTCAATATTCCTTTAAATTTATTTTCTTCTTTCATTTATTCCATTACTTTAATTTTCATTTATCTTTTCATTATTGATTTACAAACTTTCCATGTTAGGATTTGAATTTATGTTTAAATACAATTTGAGGTATTTCAGATTAATGATTATTTTATGATGCTTTCAATTTAATTTAGATTTATTTTCCCCTTTGCTTTGGTTAAGTAATTGGTAACACTTGAGTTATGATGAGCGGATAATTTATACACTTTTTGGCATTGTTGTTAGTATGTTTCTATTATACTTTTATTAGTTTTTAAATAAAAATCACATTTCTGGACTTTACTAAGAGTTTGTGTGTTTCTCTGTGATTTCAGGTATTTTCTGGCTGAAATTGAGGGACCTGAGCAAAAATCTGATTCAGAAGCTGAAAAAGGACTGCAGATGCTGTTGGATTCTGACCTCCCTACACTCGAAGTGGATTTTCTGGAGCTACAGAAGCCCAATTGGTGCACTCTCAATTGCGTTGAAAAGTAGACATCCTGAGCTTTCCAGCAATATATAATAGTCCATACTTTGCTCGATAGTTGATAGCCCAAACCGGCGTTCCAAGTCAACATAGAAATTCTGGCATCAAAACGCCAAAACTGGCATAAAAGCTGGAGTTAAACGCCCAAACTGGCACAAAAGCTAGCGTTTAACTCCAAGAAAAGTCTCTACATGTGAAAGCTTCAATGCTCAGCCCAAGCACACACCAAGTGGGCCCGGAAGAAGATTTCTGCATCAATTACCTATTTCTGTAACCCTAGGCTACTAGTTTTCTAAATAGGACCTTTTGCTATTGTATTTTTACAGTTTTCATATACTTTTGATCTCTTGATCACGTTTTGGGAGGCTGGCCTCACGGCCATGCCTGAACCTTATTCTTATGTATTTTCAATGGTGGAGTTTCTATGCCCCATATTAAGGTGTGGAGCTCTGCTATTCCTCATGAATTAATGCTAAGTACTATTGGGTGAATTACATGGGAGAACCCTATGGAAACACCTATAATCCTTCATGGAGAAATCATCCAAACTTCTCATGGAAGGATCAATAGAGGCCTCAACAAGGCTTCAACAATAATAATAGTGGAAGAAATAGGTTTAGCAATAGCAAGCCTTTTCCATCATCTTCTCAGCAACAGACAGAGAATTCTAAGAGCCATTCTGACTTAACAACCATAGTCTCTGATCTAATTAAAACCACTCAAAGTTTCATGACTGAAACAAGGTCCTCCATTAGAAATTTAGAGGCACAAGTGGGTCAGCTGAGTAAGAAAGTTACTGAACTCCCTCCTAGTACTCTTCCAAGCAATACAGAAGAGAATCCAAAAGGAGAGTGCAAGGCCATCACCATAACCCACACGGCCGAACCTGGAGAGAAGGAAGAGGCAGTGATCTCTACTGAGGAAGACCTCAATGGACGTCTACTGGCCTCCATAGAGTTCCCCAATGAGAAACCATGGGAATCTGAGGCTCACATTGAGACCATAGAGATTCCATTGAATCTATTTCTACCATTCATGAGCTCTGATGAGTATTCTTCCTCTGAAGAGGATGAAGATGTTACTGAAGAACAAGTTGCTAAGTACCTTGGAGTAATCATGAAGCTAAATGCCAAGCTATTTGGTAATGAGACTTGGGAGGATGAACCCCCATTGCTCATCAAAGAACTGGATGACTTGACTAGGCAGAAATTACCTCTGAAGAGACAAGATCCCGGAAAGTTCTCAATACCTTGTACCATAGGCACCATGACCTTTGAGAAGGCTCTGTGTGACCTAGGGTCAAGCATAAACCTCATGCCTATCTCTGTAATGGAGAAACTAGGAATCATTGAGGTACAAGCTGCAAGAATCTTACTAGAGATGGCAGACAATTCAAGAAAACAGGCTCATGGACTTGTAGAGGATGTCTTGGTAAAGGTTGAAGACCATTACATCCCTGCTGATTTCATAATCTTAGAGACTGGAAAGTGTATGGATGAATTCATCATCCTTGGCAGACCCTTCCTAGCCACAGCAAAAGCTGTGATTGATGTTGACAGAGGAGAATTGGTCCTTCAAGTGAATGAGGACTCCCTTGTGTTTAAAGCTCAAGGATCTCCCTCTGTAATCATGGAGAAGAAGCATGAAAAGCTTCTCTCAATGCAGAGTCAAACAGAGCCCCCATATTTAAATTCTAAGTTTGGTGTTGGGAGGCCATGCTCTGAGTATCTGTGAGGCTCCATAAGAGCCCACTGTCAAGCTATTGACATTAAAGAAGCGCTTGTTGGGAGGCAACCCAATTTTTACTTATCTATGTTAAATTTCTATTTTCTATTGTTATTTTATGTTTTCTGTAGGTTGATGATCATGTGAAGTCACAAAAACAACTGAAAAAGCAAAAACAGAATGAAAAATAGTATTAAAAATAGAACACCCTGAAGGAGAAACTTACTAGCGTTTAAACGCCAGTAAGGGTAGCAGAATGGGCGTTAAACGCCCAGTCTGGCACCATTCTGAGCGTTTAACGCCAGAAAGGGGCACAGAGCTGGCGTTTAACGCCAGAAAAGGGCAAGAAGCTGGCGTTAAACGCCAGAAATGGGCAGCAACCTGGCGTTTAACGCCAGGATTGGCAACAAAGGGCGTTTTGTACGCCACTTGGTGCAGGGATGAAAAATCCTTGACACCTCAGGATCTGTGGACCCCACAGGATCCCCACCAACCTCAACTCAATACCTCTTCCCCAAAAATCCCTCACCTATCAAATCCTACCCTCTCCTCTATAAACCCTTCACCAATCCACATCCATCCATCATAAAACCTTACCTACCTCACCTTTCAAATTCAAACCACTTTCTCTCCCAAACCCACCCTATATGGCCGAACCCTAACCCTCTCTCCACCCCTATATAAACCCATCTTCACTCCTTCATTTTCACACAACATAAACACTACTTCTCCCCCTTGGCCGAAACACCAACCCACCTACATCTCCTCCATTTCTTCTTCTTCTACTCTCTTCTTTCTTCTTTTGCTCGAGGACGAGCAAATCTTCTAAGTTTGGTGTGGTAAAAGCATTGCTTTTTGTTTTTCCATAACCATTTATGGCACCAAAGGCCGGAGAAACCTCTAGAAAGAGTAAAGGAAAGGCAAAAGCTTCCACCTCCGAGTCATGGGAGATAGAGAGATTCATCTCAAAGGTGCATCAAGACCATTTCTATGAAGTTGTGGCCAAAAAGAAGGTGATCCCCGAGGTCCCTTTAAAACTCAAAAAGGGTGAATATCCAGAGATCCAACATGAGATTTGAAGAAGAGGATGGGAAGTTCTCACTAACCCCATTCAACAAGTCGAAATCTTAATGGTTCAAGAGTTCTATGCCAATGCATAGATCACCAAGAACCATGATCAAAGTGTGAACCTGGACCCTAAGAATTGGCTTACAATGGTCCGAGGGAAATACTTAGATTTCAGTCCGGAAAATGTAAGGTTGGCATTCAACTTGCCCATGATGCAAGGAGATGCACACCCCTACACTAGAAGGGTCAACTTTGATTAAAGGTTGGACCAAGTTCTCATAGACATTTGTGAAGAGGGTGCTCAATGGAAGAGAGATTCAAGAGGGAAGCCAGTTCAACTAAGAAGGCATGACCTCAAGCCCGTGGCTAGGGGATGGTTGGAGTTCATCCAACGCTCAATCATTCCCACTAGCAACCGGTCTGAAGTTACTATAGACCGAGCTATCATGATTCATAGTATCATGATTGGAGAGGAAGTAGAAGTTCATGAGGTTATATCCCTAGAACTCTACAAGGTGGCGGACAAGTCTCCTACTTTGGCAAGGTTAGCCTTCCCTCATCTCATTTGTCATCTCTGCAATTCAGCTGGAATTGACATAGAGGAAGACATCCTTATCAATGAGGACAAGCCAATCACTAAGAAAAGGATGGAGCAAACAAGAGACCCCACTCATGGACAAGAGCATGAGGAAATTCCTCATCATGACATCCCTGAGATGCCTCAAGGGATGTATTTTCCTCCACAAAATTATTGGGAGTAAATTAACACCTCCCTAGGAGAATTAAGTTCCAATATGGGACAACTAAGGATGGAGCACCAAGAGCATTCCATCCTCCTCCATGAAATTAGAGAAGACCAAAGAACCATGAGAGAGGAGAAACAAAGGCAAGGAAGAGACATTGAGGAGCTCAAGCACTCCATAAGATCTTGAAGAGGAAGAACAAGCCGCCATCACTAAGGTGGACCCGTTCTTTAATTTTCTTGTTCATTATTTTCTGTTTTTCAAATTTTTATGCTTTATGTTTATCTATGATTGTGTCTTTATTACATGATCATTAGTGTCTTAGTGTTTATGCCTTAAAGTTATGAATGTCCTATGAATCCATCACCTTTCTTAAATGAAAAATGCTCTTAATTGAAAAAGAAAAAGAAGTACATGAATTTTGGATTTTAAAATAGTTTAATTATTTTGATGTGGTGGCAATAATTCTTGTCTTCTGAATGAATGCTTGAACAGTGCATATTTTTGAATTTGTTGTTTATGAATGTTAAAATTGTTGGCTCTTGAAAGAATGATGGAAAAAGGAGAAATGTTATTTAATGATCTGAAAAATCATAAAATTAATTCTTGAAGCAAGAAAAAGCAGTGAAAAGCTTGCAGAAAAAAATATATATGCGAAAAAAAAGAGAGAGAAAGAAAGAAAAATAAAAAGCAAGCAGAAAAAGCCAATAGCCCTTTAAACCAAAAGGCAAAAATAAAAAGGATCCAAGGCTTTGAGCATCAGTGGATAGGAGGGCCCCCAGGAATAAAATCCTGGCCTAAGCGGCTAAACCAAGCTGTCCCTAACCATGTGCTTGTGGCGTGAAGGTGTCAAGTGAAAACTTGAGACTAAGCGATTAAAGTCGTGGTCCAAAGCAAAAAGAGTGTGCTTAAGAGCTCTGGACACCTCTAATTGGGGACTCTAGCAAAGCTAAGTCACAATCTGAAAAGGTTCACCCAGTTATGTGTCTGTGGCATTTATGTATCCGGTGGTAATACTGGAAAACAAAATGCTTTGGGTCACGGCCAAGACTCATAAAGTAGCTGTGTTCAAGAATCAACATACTTAACTAGGAGAATCAATAACACTATCTGAATTCTGAGTTCCTATAGATGCCAATCATTCTCAACTTCAAAGGGTAATGTGAGATGCCAAAACTGTTCAGAAGCAAAAAGCTAAGAGCCCCGCTCATCTAATTAAGACTGATCTTCATAGATGTTTTTGAAATTCATTGTATATTCTCTTCTTTTTATCCTACTTTGTTTTTGGTTGCTTGGGGACAAGTAACAATTTAAGTTTGGTGTTGTGATGAGTGGATAATTTATACGCTTTTTGTCATTATTGTTAGTATGTTTTTTAGTATATTTTAGTTAGTTTTTTTTATACTTTTATTAGTTTTTAAATAAAAATCACATTTCTGGACTTTACTATGAGTTTGTGTGTTTTTCTGTGATTTTAGGTATTTTCTGGCTGAAATTGAGGGACCTGAGCAAAAATCTGATTCAGAGGCTGAAAAAGGACTGCAGATGCTGTTGGATTCTGACCTCCCTGCACTCGAAGTGGATTTTCTGGAGCCACAGAAGCCCAATTGGCGCGCTCTCAATTGCGTTGGAAAGTAGACATCCTGAGCTTTCTAGAATATATAATAGTTCATACTTTTCTTGATATTTGATGGCCCAAACTGGCGTTCCAAGTCAGCATAGAAATTCTGGCGTCAAAACGCCAGAACTGGCATAAAAGCTGGAGTTAAACGCCCAAACTGGCACAAAAGCTGGCATTTAACTCCAAGAAAAGTCTCTACATGTTAAAGCTTCAATTCTCAGCCCAAGCACACACCAAGTGGGCCCGGAAGAAGATTTCTGCATTAATTACCTATTTCTATAACCCTAGGCTACTAGTTTTCTATAAATAGGACATTTTGCTATTGTATTTTTACACTTTTCATATACTTTTGATCTCTTGATCATGTTTTGGGAGGCTGGCCTCACAGCCATGCCTAAACCTTGTTCTTATGTATTTTCAACGGTGGAGTTTCTACGTCCCATATTAAGGTGTGGAGCTCTGCTATTCCCATGAATTAATGCTAAGTACTATTGTTTTTCTATTCAACTCAAGTCTATTTCTTCTCCAAGATATTCATTCGCACTCAAGAACATGATGAACGTGATGATTATGTGACACTCATCATCATTCTCACCTATGAACGCATGCCTGACAACCACTTCTGTTCTACATGCAATCTAGCTTGAATGTGTATCTCTTGGGTTTCTAATCTAAGATTAGAACCTTCGTGGTATAGGCTAGAATTATTGGCGGCCATCCCTGAGGTCCGGAAAGTCTAAACCTTGTCTGTGGTATTCCGAGTAGGATCTGGGAAGGGATGACTGTGACGAGCTTCAAACTCGCGAGTGTTGGGCGTGTGACACCACCACCCCCCAACCACCTCAACCCTCACCCCCTTCCCTCACCTCTGCCCCTTAACCCTCATCCACCCACAACCACCAAACCACCCCTGCCTCCACCATGAACCGCCGCTGCTCCGCCACCAATCGCCGCTGCATTACCACCATACTGCCACCATCTCTCTGAGCCTACTTTCTGTTTCTACACACCAGGTTTCGTCGAACACCAATTTCATTTTCCAATTATTCAATTAGTTGCGTATTTTACAGTTTTTGTTCGAAATAGGATAGTCAGAGATGTATGATTGTAGTGGATTTTAGGTGGTTAGGTAGCTAGGATGTGGTTAGTGGATTTAGGCCTGATAATTACACCGTTCATGCTAACTGTTTTTATCTGATTTGCAATTTTGAATTTGATGTGATGATGTTCTGTTCATATGTTGTTCTTTATATTTGATGTTGTTGTTGAACTGTTCTTTAATATTCTTGCTATTTGTTAATCTTTTCAGTACTATTTAATTTCATATGATCTGATTTTTCCTACCGTTTACTACCCGAGAACATCCAATTTTAGCCGGAATGCTGCCCAAAATTTTCTGCAAATTTTTGGTTCAATCTATCCTCATTTATGTATTGGTTTGAAATTCAGTGTTTTGCATTACTTGGCTACAACCAAACCAATTCATGAATGCACGGGCTAGCATTCTTATTCCTCTTGGTTTCCTGAGTAATAAATTTCTTATTGATGAAATCATTTTCATTTTAAACTTACTTTATCTATAGGAACTATCAACAATAAACTGCAATCCTTGCTTGCATATGAGTTGATTGTTCTTCAAGTTTGTGAATTTCTTGGTAACTAGGAAAACCATTCTCATGCCACTCACTTTAACTTCCTTTTTAACTCCTAACCAGTTTAGCTTTCTAACTTCTCTTTTTTTTTTTACCTAACTTCTTTAACTTTCTAACTCAAGGCATGATTACTGTTTTTCCAAATTAACTTGAATTCCACTTCTATTACATTTTGGATTGTGATTTTTACTCTCAGATTTTTAACTCGAATTCAATCCAAAATGTACATATATTTCCCTCATTTCATGCTTCAATTGTTCTTTTTGCCTTTATGCTTACATTGACAACATCCTACTTGCCTACTTGTTTTCCTGTTTTAATTCTTCAATTATATCCTGCTACTTCTGCTTTTCAGGATGTCTGATCCCAAAAGTAAGGGAAAAGGCAAGGAAACTACAGGCAAACAGAAAAGAGGAGAATCTTCTACCTCTATCCTGGATCTCCTTCACGATGATTCCTGGCAGGAAAAGAACTTTACCCTGCAGGAAAAGGCCGACCAGCTCCTTACTGCCACAGATCAAGTAAAATTCACAAACAGATACTGTAAGCTAAAGTATCCAGTGTTTGCCACTGCCAGGAACCTCTACTTGGAGAGAACTCTTAAAATTCCAGAAGAACTCACCCAGTACACTTCTGAACAGATAAAACAAAGAGGCTGGTTCTTCATGGAAAGGAACTTGACAGAGGTCAATGCATCCTGGGTCAGAGAATTCTACTGTAACTATTTAAAGACCTCCCTGGATGCAGTGCACCTCAAAGGGAAACAGATTTTAGTCACTGAAAAAGCTATTGAGGATATCCTCCGGCTTCAGCCTAAGTCAGATCAACCTGACGGTTACCAAAAGGCTGAAGAGGATATGAGATACATGAGATTTGACTGGGATGCAGTCAAGCAGAGAATAGCCTTTGATCCTATTGCCCCATGGGTCATAGGAAAGAATACAGTGATGCCTAAGGGAATCAAGCTGATATATTAGAATGATGAGGCTCGGCTTTGGCAGCAGATCCTGAGTAATTACGTGATGTCGAGCACTCATGAGACAGAGGTGCCCACTGCTATGATCACCCTCATATGGTGTGTGATGGAGGGTAAGGACCTGTATCTTCCACGTTTCATCAGGTATTATATCACCAGGGTCCATGTCAGATGCACTCTCTCTTTTCCTTATCTGATCACCCAGCTAGGCCGTCGAGCTGACATGCCTTGGGAGGTTGCTAATGAGAAGCCAACTGCTGCAGACTGCAAGAAGATTATTCTTCACAGCAGGAAGTTTCTGGCATTAGGGTACAGACCTCCTTTTCTCCCTACCTCGGGTGAGGCAGCCACATCTTCAGCTGTCCCTTCTGCATCCACTGCTGCACCAGCTCCATCCACTGCACCTCCACCTGCCTTAGAGCCCATCTATCATCTCGTGCACCAACTCTTCGCATGCTGGGATTGTATGGAGCATCGCAACAAGCGACGATATGAGCACCTAAAGTTGATGCTCCGATCCGGCAGCGACATCTCCTCCGAGCCTGACACCGCTTCTGAGCCATCTGATGCGAAGGCAGATGATCATGCGGAGGAGGCACATGCCCAGGATGAGCAGGGAAGACCGGAGCAGGCTACACCACACCATGAGGAGCCACATCAGATACAGCCGGCTGACCCCGAGATTTCTCTACAGTCAGAGCCCCCACTGCATCAGTCAAACCCTCCGACACTTATCTAGACTGCAAACCCTCAGCCTACCGCAGAGACACCTACTGCACATCCTTCCGGAGATGACACTTCTTAACACCCAGCTTGACTGAGCATCGAGGACGATGCTATTATTTAAGTGTGGGGAGGTCGCCATCTCTGGCGTACTTTATTTTGGTGAACCACTTTTCAGACTCTCTTTATCTTATTTTGTTTATTGTTCTGTATTTTTATTTTTATTTTCATTTTACCTTATCTTATTTATCTTTCAGTACTTGCACATTTTGCTGTATTTTTACAGTATTTCTACATTTTGCACTTTAGTTTATATATATCCTAGATATTTAGTTTAGTCTAGTTGCAATTTTAGCTTATTAAGTTGTGATATAGAATATATAGATTAATTAGTTAGTTTACCCTTTTAGCATATGATAACTTGGATTCATTGGAAATAAAAAGAGTAAACTAAAGACTTTAGTATAACAGAATCACAACAATCCACACACTGTATATATATAGCAATAAATGATTGGTTAATTTACACACTATTTTTCAAGGAAGAACACTAAGATTTTAAGAGCCACCCTAAGATTCACATTGAGAATAATGGGAACCTTTGATTTCTACTTGCATGACATACATAACTGATATATGGTTTTTGAGCTTAATTGTATGGTTACATTCAACCATAAATTTCATTCCTGTGTATTTCGCACTTCTTTTCTATGCTTGTAATATTTACTTTGTTTTAATCTATATGTCCAATATAGAATATAGATACATACCAAGAGATGATTGAGGCCATCATTTAAATTTTTTCTCACTTATCCCAAATAAGCTTACCTTTTACATCACCCTTGTTAGCCCCCTTGAGCTTTTAATCCCCTCTTGTTCTATAACCACATTACTAGCCTTAAGTAGAAAAACAAATTAAAAATCCCAAGTTGAATCCTTGGTTAGCTTAAGATAGAGATGGTGTATCCACTAAGTGTGGGAAAACATGGGAACATGGGTTGATAGGAAAGGATTAATTCAATAAGATAATAAGAATTTTGGGAGCATACTCATATAAAACCAAAATAAATAAAAATACCATGTGCATTGAAAATGTTATGTTTATAAAAAAAATACTTTTAGTTAAATAAGTAAATAAGAGGACAAAATTATCCCAATAAATAAATTTAGTGAAGAAATAAATGCACATGAGGTAAGAATCAAAATGAAATTGGTACATGAGTATGTATTAAGAAAGAGAAAAATTGGGAACCCCAAGGAAGTTATAAATTATATAGAATATGTATATGTTAGTTGACACCTTAGACTAATTAAGGATTCAACTTATAGCTCACTTAGCCTTATATATACCCTTACCTTTACCTTGGCCCCATTACAACCTTGAGAAAGACCTCATGATTTTTGTATGTCTGTATTCAATATTTGTTGATTGGTTAGATGAAGAACAAAGTTTTAGAAAGCATGAATAGAAAAGAATAGAGTGATTAACCACAAACACTGAGCGACTAGAGAGTAAACACAAATCCAGTGAGGGTTCAATAGCTCATCACCATATATCTCTGCTTAATTGTATTGTCTTGCAAGGTTGTGAAATATTTTTACCCAACTCAATTGTGAAAGTTCTTTAACATGATCTAGGTTTGGCTATGCATATATGATTCCTTGAAAATATGAAACAAATTAATCACATGTAAGCTCTATATATATAGGTGGATGATAATTAAAATTGCATGATTCATATAGGTAGTTTGCATTTAGAATAGATTGCATTGCATGAGATTCACCATTCTAACTTTACCTTTTCTCTTGGATTTAGCATGAGGACATGCTATCGTCTAAGTGTGGGGAGGTTGATAAACCCATATTTTATGATATAATTTGTGCTCAATTTAAATGATTTATTCAATCCTTCACCCACTTATTCATGTAAATTGCATGGTTTTACTGTCCCTTTATTATTTTATGATATATGTGAAACATGTTTTCTATGCTTTAAAAATATTAAATTTAATTATCCTTTATTACCATTCGATGCCGTGATTTGTGTGTTAAGTATTTTCAAGTCTCATAGGGCAGGAATGGCTTAAAGGACAGAAAAGAAACATACAAAAATGGAAGGAAAGCACAAAAATGGAGTTTTGAAGAAAAGGCAGCGAAGCGAACGCATGGACGACGCGAACGCGTGACTAGCACAAAAATGCAGCGATGCGAACGCGTAGATGACGCGGACGCGCACCTTGAGCAGAACGCAATTGACGCGTACGCGTGACCGACGCATACGCGTGACAAGGAAAACTCCCAGATGACGCGAACGCGTGACAGACGCCACGTACAAGAATCTGCAGAAAATGCCCCCAGCGATTTCTGGACCCTTTTTCTCCCCAAATCCAAGACAAAAACACAGAATATAAGCCAGAGAATGGAGGAATCAAAAAAGATACAGAAAACAACATTAATATACACAATTTTAGGATTAGATGTAGTTTTAGAGAGAGAGGTTCTCTCCTCTCTCTTAGGATTTAGGATTAGGATTCCTCTTAAAGGTTAGGTTTATTTCTTCTGCAATCACAGGTTCAATATTCCTTTAAATTTATTTTCTACTTTCATTTATTCCATTACTTTAATTGTCATTTATATTTTCATTATTGATTTACAAACTTTCCAAGTTAGGATTTGAATTTATGTTTAAATGCAATTTGAGGTATTTCAGATTAATGATTATTTTATGATGCTTTCAATTCAATTTAGATTTATTTTTCCCTTTGCTTTGGTTAAGTAATTGGTAACACTTGATTATCAAACTCAGCTGTTGATTGAAAATTGGAAATTATTTGCTTATTGATTTGAATTCCAATAACTCTAGTCTTTTCTTAGGAATTGACTAGGACCTGAGGATCAAATTAATTTGTCCACTTGACTTTCCTTTGTTTAGCAAGGGTGATGACTTGCATCATCTACCCTTCTTTCTTGCATAAAGAAGACCATAAAAGAGCATAAATCTCATTTGATTGGTACAATTCATGCATTATTTGATGAATATTATGGTACACTACTTTGAGATGAGTTATGCTGAATTTCAGGTGAAAAAGGCATCAAAAATGGGTAGAAGACAAACAAGAAGCTAGGCGTGTGAAACTGGCGTGCCACTTGGGAGCAAACGCCACAAAAATAGACTGGCGTGGCACGCCAGTACTAAAGTCCAGAGGGGAGATCCAAGCATGCATGTGGGCATGGCATGCTAGTACAAAATTCCAAAGAGCAACAATGGAGGACACAAAAGGGGCGTGGCACGCCTAACCCATCAACTACTATGGGCGTGCCACTTGAGCAAAGGGGCGTGGCACGCCAACTCGCCATTCCAAGAAGAACCTCCACTATGGTGTGCCACTTGGTATCGAAGGCGTGGCACGCCAGCTCCAAGAAGTCACTTGGGCGTGCCACTTGAGAACCCAGGCGTGGCACGCCAAGCTTGAAGAGTTCACAAATCCATGGGTGTGCCACTTGAACAGCATGGCGTGGCACGCTGGTACAATAATCCAGAGAAGGGGCTGAAGGCAATTGAAGACTGGGCGTGCCACTTGAAGTCGAAGGTGTGGCACGCCAACCTCTCAACCTCACTTAGGCGTGCCACTTAAGCAACCAGGCGTGGCACGCCAATTCACAAAGATAACAAAAGCAAGGACTGGGCGTGCCACTTGGTGTTGAAGGCGTGGCACGCCAACCCAAGCATGTCACTATGGCATGCCACTTGAAGGCTGAGGCGTGGCACGCCAACTACTGGAACCAAGACAAGATCATGGGAGTGGCACGCCAACCTTTAGGCGTGGCACGCTGGTATAAGTTTTCAGAGAGGATCAAGGAGGCCAATTACATGGGGCGTGCCACTTGGTATCGAAGGCGTGGCACGCCACTCACTATTCTTCACTTAGGCGTGCCACTTTAATCCCAGCCGTGGCACGCCAGTGCCATTCAGAGAGCAAAGAAGCATTGGGGCGTGCCACTTGAGTTCGTGGCATGGCACGCCAAACAGAGGAACCACTCACTCATAAAGGGGCGTGGCACGCCAGACCCTGGGCGTGCCATGCTAGTTCAACTTTCCAGAGAAGCTTAGCCAAGCATAGAGCAAGGGCGTGGCACGCCAGATCCTGGGCGTGCCACGCTAGTTCAAGTTTCCAGAGGACAAGGGAAAAGGAAAAAGGCTAGGGCGTGCCACTTGAGCTCAAAGGCGTGGCACGCCAAGGTTGTTAAAGAGACGAGCGTGCCACTTGAAGGGCTGGGTGTGGCACGCCAAGCTAAAAGCAAAGAGCACGTGACACGCCACTAGAGCGCCAATCACACGCCAGCTGGGAGATCACACTTATTGAGCTTCTTTTCCCTCTAAAATGTAATTTTCCTTTTTCATTTTTGTAATTCTTTTATTTTACTAGGAGTAGTATAAATACCCCCAAGGTGTACTGAAGAAGGGGGTTAAGCAGTCAGTTTTAGATCCACTTTTACACTTCATTTTTGAGTACTTTTTGAGCTATGAGTAGCTAACTTCCCTCTCATTGAGAGAGGGGGCTCTATTGTACTTGATGGATTGATAATAGTGAAATTATTCTTCTCTTCATCTTCTCTTTGATTTTCTAGAAGGAATTTCGTTCTTAATGCTTAGTGTTCAATTATCTTGGAAAAGAGATTGAATGCAATTCGGTTTCATGGGAACCTTGGGAAAGGAAACATGAAACCATGCTTGAAATCCCTTCTCACACTTGAGTAGAATCTGGGTTTTGGTATTTGGATATGTGACATATAATCCTCCCTCTACTTGGACCTACGATGGTGTGTGGTATAATCAGGGACCAAGCATATCTCTCTTCATGAGCAATTAGACCAAGGAATTGGCTATTGATCAAGATCTGAGAGATTGAGTCACCAAGGGATTGGGGCTCAATCAATCATGATTGCCAAGAGGTCAATGAGTTGCATGATTGAAGAGGATATAAGCTAGATTTGATCCAAAGAGACAACATCTCCCAATCTCAATGAATTTCCCCATTCTTATCTATCCATTTCTTTACAGCTTAATTTTACATTCAGCAATCCCCGATTCCCATTTACATTCAAGTCATTTATGATTCTACACTTTACATTCTGCCATTTCTATTTTTGCACTTTATTAATTTTCTTTATATTCTAGTCATTTATATTTATGTTATTTACAATTCTGCACCTCACAATCTTATTGATCCGCTTGACTAATACATCAATTAATTAAAACTGCTCGAATTTGCCAATCTCTTTGGATACGATCCCACTCCACTGTGGGTTATTACTTGACGATAATTTTGGTGCGCTTGCCAAAAGAACTAATTCACTAATTTTTGAATGGGGTGTGAATTTTAGTCATCGAGTTTTATGGCGCCGTTGCCGGGGATTGGCTTAAATTTGACAGTGATTAAATTGATTGGAGAGCTAGATTAAGCAATTTAGATTCCTTGTTGTGTTATTTTATTTAGCGCCTTTTATTTTTTTTATTTTGAGTCCTATTTCTTTCTTCTTTGATTATTTTTATTCATCATCCATATTTCCACTCTTCTAACTGTTTGATTAATTGCACCACTCATACTAACAACCACTCTAACAAGAGTAATTTCTTCATTCATTTTCTTTCTTGCTTTTTGCCTTATTGGTTTTATGACAGGTAGAAGAAGCGGGGCTTCAACTTCCTTTGATTCTGAACCTGAGAGGACCTTCCTTAGATTAAGGAGGGAAGCAATAGGGAAGGGAGTCGTTGGTGCTGAGGAAGAGGAAGAGTATTTTGAAACAGACATGGAAGAGAATATGGAGAACCACCATGAAGAAGAAGCTCACAACCATGCTAGAGAATGCCCAGTAAATCATGTTGGGCAAGAAAGGAGAGTCTTAGGCTCCTACATCAACCCAAACCCAGGAAACTGTGGCAGCAGCATCCTAAAGCCAACAATTCATGCCAATAATTTTGAGCTAAAGCCTCAACTCATCACATTTGTTCAGAACAATTGCTCATATGGAGGAAGTGCCCAAGAAGACCCTAATCAACATCTCAATATATTCTTGAGGATATGTGATACTGTAAAGTCCAACGGGGTACACCCTGATATCTACAAACTACTCTTGTTACCTTTCTCACTCAGAGATAAGGCAGCAAAGTGGTTGAAATCATTCCCCAAGCATAGCCTAACTACATGGGAGGAGGTCGTGAACAGATTCCTTGCAAGATTTTACCCTCCACAAAGAACCAACAAGCTGAGAGCTAGGTGCAAACCTTCAGATAACAAGATGGAGAAACACTTTACGAGGCATGGGAGAGATTCAAAGATCTAACAAGAAGATTCCCACCAGAAATGTTCAATGAGTGGGTACAACTACATATCTTTTATGAGGGGTTATCCTATGAAGTAAAGAAGGCAGTGGATCATTCTTCAGGAGGCTCATTCAACAAAAAGAAAATCATTGAAGAGGCCATAGATGTCATTGAGACTGTAGCTAAAAATGAGTATTTCTATGCTTCAGAAAGGACTTAGAAGAAGGGAGTGCTAGAACTCAACTCTGTAGATGCTTTGTTAGCTCAGAACAAGGCAATTGCAGCTCAAATAGTAGCTCTAACCAAGAGGATGGAGGCCAATCAAGCCTCAGTCATTCAAGACCAAACTCCTCAACAAGAAGGGAATACACCAGAATCTAAATATGACTGGGAACAAGCTAATTATGTGAACAATTCATCCAGACCACCGTATGACCCACACTCTAAGAGATACAACCCAGGTTAGAAGAACCATCCAAATTTTAGGTGGAGAAATCAACAAAATCACAACCAGGACCACAACAAATCTTATTCATCAAATCAGTATTTCAACCACAACCCCAACCATCAAACAGGGAACCATAGACTCTACCATAACACAAAACACATCATACCATAGCAACCAACCCATACGCAACAACCTCAATCAAGATGCACCATCCTCAACTATGCAACCATGTGAAATCGAGAGCAACTTTGAGAGGATGGAGGCTGCAATAGCACAACTGTCATCACAGATTATAGGGGCAGTCTCCACCCTCATGGACAGACAAGCACAAACTGAAAGAAGGATAGACGCTAATCAAGAAGAATACATGTCAAATCTGAAAAATCAAGGCGCAGCGATCTCAAAGTTTGAAGCACAAGTGGGAATTTTATCCAAGCAAATCCCACTTCTCACACACACATTTTCCAGTGATACCATGGCTAATACAAGAGGGGAATGCAAAGCCATTACTCTAAGAAGTGGGAAGGTTGTAGAGGAAGGAACCCCAAGCAAAGACAATCATGAAGAAGTTGCAGAAAAGCATGGGACTAAGGATGAAGAAGAGATCCCTACTCCACCTCCACCAAAACCAGTCTTGAAGCCTTATGTGCCAAAAGCACCATACCTGCAAAGACTGGAAAAAGGTGGAAAGGATGGCCAGTTCTCTAAGTTTCTAGAGATCTTCAAGAAGCTCCAAATCAACATACCATTTGCTGAGGCATTAGAACAAATGCCACTCTATGCCAAATTTTTGAAGGAGCTTATAACCAAAAAGAGGAACTGGAAGGCAAAAGAAACCATAGTATTGACTGAGGAATGCAGCACCATCATACAGAAGAAGCTGCCTCAAAAGCTGAAAGACCCAAAGAGTTTTCAAATCCCCTGCATCATAGGGGATATCACTATTGAGAAAGCTTTGTGTGATTTGGGAGCTAGCATAAATCTTATATCCCTAACCATGATGAGAAGGATGAGGATTGAGGAAGCCAAGCCAACAAGAATGGCACTCCAATTGGCTGACAGAATATTTAAGTTTCTACATGGGGTGGTGGAAGACTTGCTAGTGAAAGTAGGAGAATTCATTTTCCCTGCTGATTTCATTGTGCTGGACATGGAAGAAGAGGCTAACACGTCAATTATCTTAGGAAGACCATTTCTAGCTACTGCTGGAGCCATCATTGATGTGCAAAAAGGGGGAACTAGTCTTGAGATTGCATGAAGAGAAAATGGTCTTCAACGTCTTTAAAGCAATGAGTTACCCCAAGGAATCCATAGGAGAATGCATGCTGGTAGACACCATGGAACAGATAGTTCAAGAAGTCTTGGAAGAAGAACAATCTGGAGGAACCATTGAGCTGGAACAAGCACCAGATGGAGAACCACCACACGCAACCATGAGAAACTCAATCATGCCAACCACTACAGACAACAAAGATGCAGAGTCACCAAAACTAGAGCTGAAAACCTTACCACCCAGCCTGAAATATTCATATCTGGGTGCTAACAACACTCACCCAGTGATCATAAATTCAAGTCTGAGTAAGGAACAAGAAGAGGAGCTTATCCAAGTGCTGAGACAACACAAGGATGCCATAGGCTGGACACTTGCAGATTTAAAAGGGATCAGTCCTTCAATGTGTATGCATAAAATCTTACTTGAAGAAGATGCCAAACCTTCAAGACAACAACAAAGGAGGCTGAACCCAACTATGAATGAAGTGGTTCAGAAAGAAGTGTTGAAATTGTGGCAAGCAGGGGTGATCTACCCCATCTCAGACAGCCCTTGGGTAAGCCCAGTACAAGTAGTCCCTAAGAAGGGAAGGATCACTGTTGTGACAAATGAGAAGAATGAATTGATACCCACAAAGACAGTGACCGGATGGCGTATGTGCTTTGACTACCAAAAACTTAATGAAGCCACCCGAAAGGACCACTTTTCCCTACCTTTCATGGACCAGATGCTTGAAAGAGTGGCAGGACATGAGTATTATTGCTTCCTGGATGGGTATTCGGGCTACAATCAAATTGTTGTAGACCCCAAGGATCAGGGAAAAACTTCATTTACTTGTCCATATGGTGTCTTTGCTTATAGGAGAATGCCATTTGGATTGTGCGATGCACCTGCAATATTCCAAAGGTGCATACTCTCCATTTTTTCAGACATGATTGAGAAGTTCATAGAAGTATTCATAGACAACTTCTCTGTATTTGAGAACTCATATTCTAATTGCCTATACCATCTTGCTCTTGTGCTAAAAAGGTGTCAAGAAACCAACCTGGTTTTAAACTGGGAGAAGTGCCATTTTATGGTAATTGAAGGAGTGGTTCTTGGTCACAAAATTTCAAAAGATGGCATAGAAGTGGACAAGGCAAAAGTGGAAGTAATTGAAAAATTACCTCCACCTTGCAATGTCAAAGCAATCAGAAGTTTTTTGGGACACGGTGGGTTCTATAGGAGGTTTATCAAAGATTTTTCAAAGATTGCAAAACCCCTTAGCAACCTACTTGTCTCAAATACTCCCTTTGTTTTTGATAGAGAGTGCATGGTAGCCTTTGATGAACTTAAAAAGAAACTCTCCTCTACACCTATTATAGCACCACTAAGTTGGGATCTTCCCTTTGAACTAATGTGTGATGCATCTGATTTTGCTGTTGGTGTTGTTCTAGGACAGATGAAAGACAAGCTAGTACATGTTATTTACTATGCTAGCAAGGTTCTTAATGAGAATCAAAGGAACTATACCACCACGGAGAAAGAACTTTTAGCCATAGTTTTTGCTTTTGATAAGTTTAGATCATATCTTATTGGCTCAAAAGTAATTGTGTTTACTGATCATTGGTGCACAAAATCACAATCACACTTTTGTAATTCTGCACAACTAACCAGCAAGTGCACTGGGTCGTCCAAGTAATACCTTATGTGAGAAGAGTCGATCCCACAGAGATTGTCAGCTTGAAGCAAGCTATGGTTATCTTGTAACTCTTAGTCATGATATCAATAATTCACAGATTTAATTGGAATAAGTGAAAGAACATGGATTAAATAATACTTGTTATGCAGTAATTGGGAACAGGTTGAGGTTTTGGAGATGCTCTGTCTTCTGAATCTCTGCTTTCCTACTGTCTTCTTCTTCACGCATGCAAGGCTCCTTCCATGGCAAGCTGTATGTTGGTGGATCACCGTTGTCAATGGCTACCATCCGTCCTCTCAGTGAAAATGGTCCAAATGCGCTGTCACCACACGGCTAATCATCTGTCGGTTCTCACTCATGCTGGAATAGGATCCATTGATCTTTTTGCGTCTGTCACTATGCCCAGCACTTGCGAGTTTGAAGCTCGTCACAGTCATCCCTTCCCAGATCCTACTCGGAATACCACAGACAAGGTTTAGACCTTCCGGATCTCAAGAATGGCTGCCAATAATTCTAGCCTATACCACGAAGACTCTGATCTGGATCAGGAGGCTAAGAGATAAGCACTCAGTCTAAGGTAGAACGGAGGTGGTTGTCAGGCACGAGTTCATAGGTTGAGAATGGTGATGAGTGTCACGGATCATCACATTCATCAAGTTGAAGTGCGAGTGAATATCTTATAATAGAAACAAGCATGATTGAATGGAAAACAGTAGTAATTGCATTAATTCATCAAAACACAGCAGAGCTCCTCACCCCCAACCATGGGGTTTAGAGACTCGTGCCGTTAGAAATACAATATGAAGTGTAAAAATGTCATGAGGTGTGTAAATACAATAGCAAAAGGTCCTATTTATAGAAAACTGGTAGCCTAGGGTTTACAGAAATGAGTAAATAATGCAGAATCCACTTCTAGGCCCACTTGGTGTGTGCTTGGGCTGAGCATTGAAGCTTTCACATGTAGAGACTTTTCTTGGAGTTAAACGCCAGCTTTTGTGCCAGTTTGGTCGTTTAACTCCAGCTTTTATGCCAGTTCTGGCGTTTTGACGCCAGAATTTTTATGCTGACATGGAACACCGATTTGGGCCATCAAATATTGGGAAAATATGGACTATTATATATTTCTGGAAAGCCCAGAATGTCTACTTTCCAACGCAATTGAGAGCGTGCTAATTGAGCTTCTGTAGCTCTAGAAAATCCACTTCGAGTTCAGGGAGGTCAGAATCCAACAGCATCTGCAGTCCTTTTTCAGCTTCTGAATCAGATTTTTGCTCAGGTCCCTCAATTTCAACCAGAAAATACTGGAAATCATAGGAAAACACACAAACTCATAGTAAAGTCCAGAAATATTATTTTTGAATAAAAACAAATAAAAACTAACTACAATATACTAAAAACATATTAAAAACAATGCCAAAAAGCGTATAAATTATCCGCTCATCACAACACCAAACTTAAATTGTTGCTTGTCCCCAAGCAACTGAAAATCAAATAGGATAAAAAGAAGAGAATATACTATAAATTCCAAATTATCAATGAAATTTAGCTCCAATTAGATGAGCGGGACTAGTAGCTTTTTGCCTCTGAACAGTTTTGGCATCTCACTTTATCCCTTGAAGTTTAGAATGATTGGCATCTATAGGAACTCAGAATTTAGATAGTGTTATTAATTCTCCTAGTTTAGTATTGTTAATTCTTGAACACAGTTACTTTATGAGTCTTGGCCGTGACCCTAAGCATTTTGTTTTCCAATATTACCACCGGATACATAAATGCCACAGACACATAACTGGGTGAACCTTTTCAGATTGTGACTCAGCTTTGCTAGAGTCCCCAATTAGAGGTGTCTAGAGCTCTTAAGCACACTCTTTTTACTATGGACCATGACTTTAACCGCTCAGTCTCAAGTTTTTACTTGACACCTTCACGCCACAAGTACATGGTTAGGGACAACTTGGTTTAGCCGCTTAGGCCAGGATTTTATTCCTGTGGTCCCTCCTATCCACTGATGCTCAAAGCCTTGGATCTTTTTTATTACCCTTGCCTTTTGGTTTAAAGGGCTATTGGCTTTTTCTGCTTGCTTTTTCTTTTTCTTTTTTTTGCCATTTTTTTTCGCAAGCTTTTCACTGCTTTTTCTTGCTTCAAGAATCAATTTTATGATTTTTTAGATTATCAATAACATTTCTCCTTTTCCATCATTATTTCAAGAGCCAACAATTTTAACATTCATAAACAACAAATTCAAAAGACATATGCACTGTTCAAGCATTCATTCAGAAAACAAAAAGTATTATCACCACATCAAAATAATTAAACTAATTTCAAGGATAAATTCGAAATCATGTACTTCTTGTTCTTTTGTGATTTAAAACATTTTTCCTTTAAGAAAGGTGATGGATTCATAGGACATTCATAGCTTTAAGACATAAACTTTAAATTTTATTAATCATGGAATAAAAATAAGATTCAAAAATAAATATAAGAGCAGACCAATAATAATAGAAGACAAAAATTAAAAACAGAAAAATAAATGACTCTTAAAATAGATTCCTAATAATAAAGGTTATCACAGAGTTAGGACTCAACAACCTTGATTTTGAGAAGTGGATGCTCCTTCAATCTGTGGGGTGTTTGGTCCTTCAAGGGAGAGCTTCTGACGCTTCAGCTCCTGTAGCTCACGGCCCTGCTTCTCCTGTTTCTTAAGCAGATTGCAAAGCATGCAATTTTGATTCTGCTGTTCTTCTTTAAGTTGATCCACAGCTTCTTGCAGCTTGGTGACAGATACTTCTAGGCGGGTCCAGTAGTCAATTTCAGAGATTTCTGGGAGGAACTCCTGCACCCTCCTTTTGATGGAGTCATCTTGCACTTTTTGTCCTTCCATTAATTTCTTGGTGATTGGGTGTTCAATTGGTATGAATTCATCTACTCCCATCCTCACCCCAGCATCTTTACATAGCAGAGAAATTAAGCTTGGGTATGCCAGTTTGGCTTCAGTGGAGTTCTTGTTTGCAATTGTGTAAATCTCACAAGAAATCAGATGATGAATCTCCACTTTATTTCCCAGCATAATACAATGAATCACCACTGCTCTTTTGACAGTGACCTCAGAGCGGTTGCTAGTGGGTAGTATAGAACGCCCAATGAAGTCCAACTAGCCTCTTGCGACTGGTTTGAGATCTCCTCTCTTGAGTTGGTTTGGGACACCTTTTAAATTGGTTATCCACTTAGTTCCAGGGAGGCATATGTCCTCTAGAACTTGGTCCAACCCCTTATCTACTCTCACCATTCTCCTATTAAAGGATTCTGGATCATCTTGTAGTTGAGGCAGTTTAAAGACCTCTCTTATTTTGTCACCATAGTTCGGTAGGTATGAAAGGCGGTTCCAGTTATTCTCTGCTTATCTGTCAGCCACAGATTCTAGTAGAATTCCTAAACCATGTTTCTTCCAACCTTTGTCTCAGGATTAGCTAGAATTTCCCATCCTCTATTTTGAATTTGCTCTTGGATCTCCGGATATTCGTCTTCTTTCAGATTGAATTTAACTTCCGGGATCACTGACCTCAGACCCATTATTTTGTGGTAATGGTCTGCATGTTCTTTGGTTAAGAATCTCTCTTGATTCCAAAGACTCTTTGGAGTATTCTCTTTCTTGCCTCTTGAATTAGTTTGTTTTCCCTTAGGAGCCATGATCCTAATGAGTCTTAGCTTGGTGATCACGAAAAAACACACCAAACATAGAGGTTTGCTTGCCCTCAAGCAAAAGAAAGGAAAGAAGAGAGATAGGAGCAAAGGCAAATTCGAATGATGGAGAGGTGGGGATGGCCGAATGTGTATTTATAAGTGAAGGGGAGGGATTTTGAAAATTTGAAAAAGATATGACATAAAGATATGATTGGTGAAAAAAATAGAACCATGATATGAAAAAGAGGAGATTTTTAAATGGAAAATATATAAAGAGGTTAAATCTAAAAATTTGTTGATGCATCTAAGAATTAAGAGATGATATGATGAGTTGGAAAAGATTTGGAAAGAAATTTAGAAGATACTTGAGTTTTTGAAGAAGATTTGGGAAGGATTTGAAAGAAATTTGAAAAGGGATTTAGAAAATTGTTGAATTTTGAAAATTGAAGATGAATGATGAAAATTTGTAACATGTTTATGCAGAAAATTATGAGTCAAAACATGAAAGTTTGAAAAATTTTGAAGGGGAAAACAAAATCTTATCCCCTTGCCTTTCTGGCGTTAAACGCCCAGAATGGTATCCATTCTGGCGTTTAATGCCCATATATTGGCCATTGTGGGCGTTTAACGCCCAGCCAGGTACCCTGGCTGGCGTTAAACGCCAGAAATCTTTTGTTACTGGGCGTTTTTCTGAACGCCCAGGATGCTGCGATTCTGGCATTAAAAGCCCAGAATGGTACCCATTCTGGCGTTAAACACCCAGAATGGTACCCATTCTGGCATTTAACGGCCAAAATGGTATCTTTACTGGCGTTAAACGCCCATAATGGTATCCATTCTGGCGTTCAACGCCCAAAATGCCCCCTTACTGGCGTTTTCTTGCCAGTGAGCTCCTTTTCTCTGCTTTTTGCGCTGAATCCTTCTGTAACTCTATGAATTCCTACAATTTGATGATTAATCTTGAAGAAAATTTATATCAAACTTCTATAAGTATTAATTAAAACAAATAACTTGCTAATGGATGGGTTGCCTCCCAGCAAGCGCTTCTTTATTGTCTTTAGCTGGACCTTGACTGAGCTTTATTCTAGTCTCAGTTTTGAGCATTCTTGCTCAAAATTACTTTCAAGATAATGTTTAATTCTCTGTCCATTAACAATGAACTTTTTGTCAGAGTCAATATCCTAAAGCTCAACATATCCATATGGTGACACACTTGTAATCACATATGGTCCCCTCTACCGGGATTTTAATTTCCCGGGGAATAGTCTGAGCCTAGAGTTAAACAGCAGAACCCTCTGTCCTGGTTCAAAGACTCTAGATGACAGTTTCTTGTCATGCCACCTTTTTGCTTTCTCCTTATAAATTTTTGCATTTTCAAAAGCATTGAGTCTAAATTCCTCTAGCTCATTTAGCTGGAGCAATCTTTTCTCTCTAGCTAACTTAGCATCCAGGTTTAGGAATCTGGTTGCCCAGTAGGCCTTATGTTCCAGTTTCACGGGCAGATGACAGGCCTTGCCATACACAAGCTGGTATGGAGAGGTTCCTATAGGAGTCTTGAATGATGTTCTGTATGCCCACAGAGCATCATCCAAGCTTTTTGCCCAATCCCTTCTACGGACAATTACAGTCCGTTCCAGGATTCTTTTTAGTTCTCTATTAGAGACTTCAGCCTGCCCATTTGTCTGTGGATGATATGGAGTTGCTACTTTATGGCTAATTCCATATCGGACCATAGCAGAGTAAAGCTGTTTATTGCATAAATGAGTGCCCCCGTCACTGATTAGTACTCTGGGGGAACTAAATCTGCTGAAGATATGTTTCTGAAGGAACTTCATCACTATCTTAGTATCATTAGTGGGTGTGGCAATTGCTTCTACCTATTTATATACGTAGTCTACTACCACCAGAATGTAAGTGTTTGAGTGTGATGGTGGGAAAAAGGACCCATGAAGTCAATACCCCATACATCAAACAGCTCAATCTCTAAGATCCCTTGTTGAGGCATGGCATAACCATGAGGCAAGTTACTAGCTCTTTGGCTACTGTCACAGTTACGCACAAACTCTCGGGCATCTCTATAGAGAGTAGGCCAGTAGAAGTCACATTGAAGGACCTTAGTGGCTATTTGCTCACCTCCGAAATGTCCTCCATATTGTGATCTATGACAATGCCATAGGATCTTCTGTGCCTCCTCTCTAAGTACGCATCTGGGGATCATTCCGTCTGCACATCTCTTAAAGAGATATGGTTCATCCCATAAGTAGTACTTTGCATCAGAAATTAGTTTTTTCGTTTGCACCCTGCTGTACTCCTTGGGTATGAACCTCACAGCTTTATAATTTGCAATGTCTACAAACCATGGTGCTTCCTGAATGGCGAAGAGTTGCTCATCCGGAAAGGTCTCAGAGATCTCAGTAGGAGGGAGGGACGCCCCTACTACTGGTTTTATCCGGGACAGGTGATCAGCTACCTGGTTCTCTGTCCCTTTTCTGTCTCTTATTTCTATATCAAACTCTTGCAGAAGCAACACCCATCTTATGAGCCTGGGTTTTGAATCCTGCTTTGTGAGTAGGTATTTAAGAGTAGCATGGTCAGTATACACAATCACCTTTGAACCTATTAAATAGGATCTAAACTTGTCAATGGCATAAACCACTGCAAGCAACTCTTTTTTTTGTGGTTGTGTAATTTTTTTGTGCGTCATTTAGAATACGACTGGCATAGTAAATGACGTGCAAAAGCTTGTTATGCCTCTGTCCCAGCACTGCACCAATGGCATGGTCACTGGCATCACACATTAGTTCGAATGGTAATGTCCAGTCTGGTGCAGAAATAACTGGTGCTGTGACCAGCTTAGCTTTCAGAGTTTCAAACGCCTGTAGACACTCTGTGTCAAACACAAATGACGTGTCAGCAGCTAGCAGATTGCTCAGAGGTTTCGTAATTTTCGAAAAATCCTTTATAAACCTTCTAAAGAATCCTACATGCCCTAGAAAGCTTCTGATTGCTTTAATATTGGCATGTGGTGGTAATTTTTCAATTACCTCCACTTTAGCTTGATCCACCTCTATTCCCTTGTTTGAAATTTTATGCCCAAGGACAATTTCTTCAGTCACCATAAAGTGACATTTTTTTCAGTTTAAAACTAGGTTGGTCTCTTGGCATCTTTTCAGAACAAGTGCTAAATGGTCAAGGCAGGAGCTGAATGAGTATCCAAATACTGAAAAGTCATCCATGAAGACTTCCAAAAATTTCTCTACCATATCAGAGAAGATAGAGAGCATGCACCTCTGAAAGGTTGCAGGTGCATTGCACAGACCAAAAGGCATCCTTCTGTAGGCAAATACTCCAGAAGGACATGTGAATGCTGTTTTCTCTTAGTCTCGAGGATCTACTGCAATTTGGTTGTAACCTGAATAGCCATCCAAAAAGCAGTAATAGTCATGACCTGCTTGTCTCTCTAGCATCTAGTCTATGAATGGTAAAGGAAAATGATCCTTTCGGGTGGCTGTATTGAGCCTTCTGTAGTCGATACACATACGCCACCCTGTAACTGTTCTTATAGGAACCAGTTCATTCTTTTCATTGTGAACCACTGTCATGCCTCCCTTTTTAGGTACAACTTGGACAGGGCTTACCCAGGGGCTATCAGAAATAGGATAAATAATCCCAGCCTCTAGTAACTTAGTGACCTCTTTCTGCACCACCTCCTTCATGGCTGGATTTAGCCGCCTCTGTGGTTGAACCACTGGCTTAGCATCATCCTCTAATAGGATCTTGTGCATGCATCTTGCTGGGCTAATGTCCTTAAGATCACTTATGGACCACCCAAGAGTTGTCTTGTGTGTCATTAGCACTTGAATTAGTGCTTTCTCTTCCTGTGGATTTAAAGCAGAGCTTATGATCATTGGAAAAGTGTCACCCTCTCCCATAAATGCATATTTCAGGGATGGTGGTAGTGGTTTGAGCTCAGGTTTAGGAGGTTTCTCCTCTTCCTGAGGAATTTTCAGAGGTTCTTTTATTTTCTCTGATTCCTCCAGATCAGGCTGAACATCTTTAAAGATGTCCTCTAGCTCTGATTCGAGACTTTCAGTCATATTGATCTCTTCCATCAAAGAGTCAATAATATCAGCGCTCATACAGTCATTTGATGTGTCTGGATGCTGTATAGCTTTGACAGCATTTAACTTGAACTCATCCTCATTGACTCTCAGGGTCACTTCCCCTTTTTGTACATCAATAAGAGTTCGTCCAGTTGCTAGGAAAGGTCTTCCTAGAATGAGAGTTGCACTCTTGTGCTCCTCCATTTCTAGCACTACAAAGTCAGTAGGAAAGGCAAATGGCCCAACCTTGACAATCATGTCCTCAATTATGCCTGATGGATATTTAATGGACCCATCAGCAAGTTGAAGACATATCCGGGTTGGTTTGACTTCTTCAGTTAAGCCAAGCTTTCTGATAGTGGATGCATGTATTAGGTTGATACTTGCTCCAAGGTCACATAGAGCTATCTTGGTACAAGCACCCTCTAATGTGCATGGTATCATAAAGCTTCCTGGATCTTTAAGCTTCTCTGGTAAGCTTTTCAGAATGACTGCACTGCATTCTTCAGTGAGAAACACATTTTCAGTTTCTCTCCAATCCTTCTTATGACTTAAGATCTCTTTCATGAACTTAGCATAAGAGGGTATTTGCTCAAGTGCCTCTGCAAACAGGATCTTTATCTCAAGAGTCCTGAGATAGTCTGCAAAGCAGGCAAATTGTTTATCCTGTTTTGCTTGGCAGAGTTTCTGAGGATAAGGCGTCTTGGCTTTATATTCTTCAACCTTAGTTGCTGCAGGTTTATTCCCTACAGAGGTGGTTAGAGAAGCCTTCTTAGAGGGGTTACTATCAGCACTTGCAGGTGTCTGATCCCTCATTGGCGTTTGAACACCAGGATTGGGTGCTAGATGGGCGTTTAACGCAAGCTTTCCACTCTTTTCTGGCATTTGAACGCCAGAACTGGGCACGGAATGGGCATTCAACGCCAACTTTTATCCCTTTTCTGGCGTTTGAACGCCAGAAGTGGGCATCCACTAGGCGTTTGACGCCAATCTTTCACCCTTTTCTGGCGTTTGAACGCCAGAATTATTCCTCTCTGGGCTCTTGCTGTCCTCAGAGGGATTTTAGGCAGTGGTTTGGTCATCCTCTGTTAGTTGTTCCTTTCTTGGCTTTCTGCTACTTTGAGCTGATTTATTCAATGTCTTCCCGCTCCTTAGTTGAACGGCTTGGCATTCTTCTCTTATCTGTTTAGATAGCTGCTGTCTTGTCTGATTCAATTGTGCTTCTATATTCTTGTTAGCATTTTTAGTGTCTTGGAGCATCTCTTTAAATTATGCTAATTGTTTTGTCATAAGGAGTAATTGCTGATTAAGTTCAACAATCTGTTCTTGAGGATTAGGATCAGTAGTTACTGCCATAGCCTCTTCTTTTATAGAGGACTCACTACTTGAGTACAGATGTTGATTTCTAGCAACCGTATCTATGAGTTCTTGAGCCTCTTCAATCGTCTTTCTCATGTGTATAGATCCACCAGCTGAGTAGTCTAGAGACATTTAAGCTCTTTCTGTAAGCCCATAGTAGAAGATGTCTAACTATACCCACTCTGAAAACATTTCAGAGGGGCAATTCCTTAGCATTCCTCTGTACCTCTCCCAGGCATTATAAAGGGATTCATGATCCTCTTGTTTAAAGCCTTGGATGTCCAGCCTCAGCTGTATCATCTTTTTTGGAGGGTAAAATTGATTCAAAAATTTGTCTGATAACTGTCTCCATGTTTTTATGCTTGCTGTGGGTTGGTTATTTAACCACCCCTTAGCTTGATCTTTTACAGCAAATGGAAATAGTAATAATCTGTAGACATCCTGATCCACTTCTTTATCACGTACTATGTCAGCAATTTTTAAGAACTGTGCCAGAAACTCAGTAGGTTCTTCCTGTGGAAGACCGGAATACTGGCAATTTTTCTGTACCATGATAATGAGCTGAGGATTTAGCTCAAAACTGCTTGCTTTGATGGGAGGTATACAGATGCTACTCCCATATGCAGCTGTAATGGGGTTAGCATATGACCCCAAAGTCCTTCTGGACTGTTCATTCCCACTTATGTCCATGACGGAGAAAAGGGAATTGATATGAATTGCAATTAAATTATATTTTTAAATTTTTTTATTTAATTAAAAGTAACCGAAAAAAATAAAACAAAATAAATGGAAGATAAAATAAAACTTTCAAAAATTAGAAGAAAATGAAATAAAAGCAAATTGAAAACTAAATTAATTAATTAATTAAAAAGATTTTGGAAAAAGAATGCTTAGTTAATTTCGAAATATGAAAGAGAAAAGTAGTTAGGTGATTTTTTTTGAAGAAGATTTTGAAATTAGCAATCAGAAAGATATGATTAAAAATTATTTTTAAAAAAATATGATTGAAAAGATATGATTTTGAAAATCTTTGACTAATTTAATGCAAAATTTCAAAATTTATGAGTAAAATAAGGCAAAGATATTTTTTTAATTTTTGAATTTTAATGAGGAAAGAGAAAAATAACAAAATGACACTAAACTTAGAAATTTTAGATCAAAACAAAGAGAACAAACAAGAAAACTTTGAAGGTCAAGATGAACACCAAGAATACTTTGAAGATCAAGATGAACACCAAGAACAAATTTTTGAAGATTCTTAAGTAAATAAAAACACAAGGGACACCAAACTTAAAAATTTTTATACTTTGGACACTAATAATTCGAAAATGCACAAGAAAAATAAGGAAAGACACAAAACAAGAAAAACTAAAGATCAAATAAATAAAATAATTAAGAACAACTTGAAGATCAAGAAAGAACTAAGAACATGCAAAATTGAAAAGTTGAAGGAAAATAAAAGCATGCAATTGACACCAAACTTAAAATATAAAACTAAACTCAAATAAAAAGACTCAAATTTAGTGACTCTAAACCAACAAAAATAAATTATTCCTAATCTAAGCAATAAGATAAACTGTCAGTTGTCCAAACTCGAACAATCCCCGGTAATGGCACCAAAAACTTGGTCCACGAAATCACAATCACACTTTTGTAATTCCGCACAACTAACCAGCAAGTGCACTGGGTCGTCTAAGTAATACCTTACGTGAGTAAGGGTCGATCTAACGGAGATTGTCGGCTTGAAGCAAGCTATGGTTATCTTGTAACTCTTAGTCATGATATCAATAATTCTCAGATTTTAATTGGAATAAGTGAAAGAACATGGATTAAATAATACTTGTTATGCAGTAATTGGGAACAGGTTGAGGTTTTGGAGATGCTCTATCTTTTGAATCTCTGCTTTTCTACTGTCTTTTTCTTCACACATGCAAGGCTCCTTCCATGGCAAGCTGTATGTTGGTGGATCACCGTTGTCAATGGCTACCATCCGTCCTCTCAGTAAAAATGGTCCAAATGCACTGTCACCGCACGGCTAATCATCTGTCGGTTCTCACTCATGCTGGAATAGGATCCATTGATCCTTTTGCGTTTGTCACTACGCCCAGCACTTACGAGTTTGAAGCTCGTCACAGTCATCCCTTCCCAGATCCTACTCAGAATACCACAGACAAGTCTTAGACCTTCCGGATCTCAAGAATGGCTGCCAATAATTCTAGCCTATACTACGAAGACTCTGATCTGGATCAGGAGGCTAAGAGATAAGCACTCAGTCTAAGGTAGAACGGAGGTGGTTGTCAGGCACGCGTTCATAGGTTGAGAATGGTGATGAGTGTCACGGATCATCACATTCATCAAGTTGAAGTGCGAGTGAATATCTTAGAATAGAAACAAGCATAATTGAATGGAAAACAGTAGTAATTGCGTTAATTCATCAAAACACAGCAGAACTCCTCACCCCCGACCATGGGGTTTAGAGACTCATGCTGTTAGAAATACAATATGAAGTGTAAAAATGTCATGAGGTGTGTAAATACAATAGCAAAAGGTCCTATTTATAGAAAACTGGTAGCTTAGGGTTTACAAAAATTAGTAAATGATGCATAATCCACTTTCGGGCCCACTTGGTGTGTGCTTAGGCTGAGCATTGAAGCTTTCACATGTAGAGACTTTTCTTGGAGTTAAACGCAAGCTTTTGTGCCAGTTTGGGCATTTAACTCCAGCTTTTATGCCAGTTCTGGCGTTTTGACGCCAGAATTTTTATGCTGACTTGGAATGCTGATTTGGGCCATCAAATCTCGAGAAAAGTATGGACTATTATATATTGCTGGAAAGCCCAAGATGTCTACTTTCCAACGCAATTGAGAGTGCACCAATTGGGTATCTGTAGCTCCAGAAAATCTACTTCGAGTGCAGAGAGGTCAGAATCCAACAGCATCTGCAGTCCTTTTTCAGCCTCTGAATCAGATTTTTGCTCAGGTCCCTCAATTTCAGCCAGAAAATACCTGAAATTACAGAAAAACACACAAACTCATAGTAAAGTCCAGAAATATTATTTTTGAATAAAAACTAATAAAAACATAATAAAAACTAACTAAAATATACTAAAAATATACTAAAAACAATGCCAAAAAGCGTATAAATTATCCGCTCATCAATCATGCAACACTCAAATACTTGCTTACCAAACAAGAATCTAAACCCAGAATAATAAGGTAGACTCTGCTGCTCCAAGAATTTGATATTGAGATTAAAGATAGGAGCGGAGCAGAGAACAAGGTAGCTGACCACCTCTCAAGGATCCCACAAGAAGAAAAAATGCAGCAAGTAGCAGTAAATAAAAGCTTCCCTGATGAACAACTGATGATGATTCGAGTAGCCCCTTGGTTTGCAGACATAGCTAACTTCAAGGCTATTGGGGAACGTCCAACTAACATCAATAAGCACATGAGGAGGAAGCTAATCAACGATGCCAAACACTACATCTGGGATGACCCCTATTTGTTCAAAAAGTGTGCTGATGAAATCCTAAGAAGGTGTATATCCCATGAAGAAAGGCAGAAAGTGTTATGGCAGTGCCATGGATCCGCATATGGAGGTCACTTCAGTGGAGAAAGAACAATAGCAAAAGTGCTTCAATCCGGATTTTACTGGCCAACAATGTTTAAGGATGCCAAGAAAATGGTGTCAAGGTGTGATGAATGCCAAAGAGCTGGTAATCTAACCAAGAGATGCCACAGCAATTCATACTAGAGCTGGAGCTATTTGATGTATGGGGGATTGCTTTCATGGGACCCTTCCCAACCTCCTACTCAAATAGCTACATATTGGTGGCTGTTGATTATGTCTCAAGGTGGGTAGAAGCCATAGCCACTGCAACAAATGACAACAAAGTTGTGATAAGCTTCTTGAGAAGGAACATCTTCAGCAGATTTGGAGTTCCCAGAACTCTCATTAGTGATGGAGGGACACACTTCTGCAACAAACAACTTGAGACATTTCTTCTCAGATATGGAGTCAAGCACAAAGTGGCAACTCCATACCACCCACAGACCAATGGGCGAGCTGAAATCTCCAACAGAGAGCTGAAATGAATCCTTGAAAAAACTATTGGAAGCTCAAGAAAGGATTGGTCTAAGAAGCTGGATGATGCACTATGGGCCTACAGAACAGCCTATAGACTCCCATTGGGATGTCTCCATACCAACTGGTATATGGCAAGGCTTGTCACTTACCAGTTGAACTTGAGCATAGAGCATTTTGGGCTCTAAAAATGTTAAACTACGATGAGCAAACTGCTGGAGAAAAGAGATTAATGCAACTTAATGAGCTGGAGGAGTTTAGAAATCAAGCATATGAGAATGCAAAAATCTACAAAGAGAACACAAAAAGGTGGCATGACCAAAAGATAGCAAGAAGGAAGTTCACTGAAGGACAGAAGGTGTTACTCTACAATTCAAGACTCAAGTTCTTCCCTGGGAAACTTAAGTCTCGATGGTCAAGACCTTTCACCATATTCAAGGTGTTTCCCTATGGTCATGTGGAGCTCATGGAGGACAAGACTCAGAAAATTTTTACTGTCAAGGCCATAGACTCAAACACTACTTGGGAGGCTCCTTAGAGGAGCAGAGAGTGAGCTACAAGCTCACCTAAAGATGAAGGAATGTCAAGTTAATGACAATAAAGAAGCGCTAGTTGGGAGGCACCCCAACACTTTATCCTTTTTGATTTAATTGCTTTTTTTAGAAGTAGTTTAAAATCTATTGCTTTAGATAGTTTAATTTTCAGTCTCACATTTGTGTTATATTACCAAATTAGGATTAGTTTACAATTGTAGATTAGAAAGTTTGATATTAGCTTTGGCAGTTAGATTTTCATTACACTCTTTTATTTCTTTCTATTCTGGAATTGCAACTTGATGAAGGCATAACTAATGAGGAGTGACTGGGCTGAAAACTAGCTAAATTGCTAAGTTTGGTGTGGCCTCCCACTCACTTAATCTAGGCTTACAAACACTTAATAGCTTGATTTTGAAGAGTAAGCCCAGAGATTAAGTTTGGTGTGGCCACCACCAAGGATCACCTAGCAGCCCAAGTCACCTAATTTGAAAGCACTTAATGTTTTGGGTAAGAACATGAACGTGGTTTAATGAGTTCAGAGGAATTGGAATCAAAAGAAAATGAAAAGATTGATGTTACTCTATTCTTATGAAGACATTAAATACACAATGATGGAACCAATTTATTAAGATGCCAAAGGATTAAGTCCCAAGTCCCAAGGGACACCCATCAGTTGCAATTCAAATCACTCTTGATGAGAAGGAATGTGAAGGGGTTCTTTTGTCATTACTAATGGGTTCAGTTTCAATTTCAGGAGAGAAGATGGGGCCTACATGGTAAACAACTCACAAAGCAAAGAAGTCAAAGTGTACTTGCACTTTGGAACTCAACACATGCAGAAGACACTGTGAGAAAAGAGTTGGCGCCTCTTCCCACGCTAGGTGCCACTCCCCGAGTGGAAAAACATTTAACCCTTTTTATTTCCCACCCTTCGGACCACACCATTCATCCATTATAAAAGCCTCACCTCCCCACCTCCTCTCCCACTTTAAAACCCCAATCACACGTGAGAAGCATACATACACCCCTCATCTTCCTTTCTCTTTCTACTATCTCTCTTCCCCAACTTTCTTTCTTTTTTTCTTGAATGAGACAATCAAGTCCTAAGTTTAGTGTTGGAGCAAAACCTTGTTTTGCTTGCTCTTTCTTGCAACCCCCATTTTTTTCACAACCTCAAACACACTCTCTCAACCTAATGGCACCACCAAAAAGCTCAGCCTCAAAGAAAAGAAAAACCAAGGAACCAACCTCAGGATCCTCAAGCTCTTTCAATGACTACAAGTCCCTCTCCGCATTCAACCAAAATTAATTCTATGGTTGGGTGAGTGAGAGAGAGATCATTCCAGAAGTTGGGTTTCAACTAGGGAGAAATGAGCATCTTGAAATCAACATTGAGATCAACAATAGGGGTTGGTCACTTCTATGCAACCCACCAAATAAAGTGGTAGAGAGCTTGGTGAGAGAATTTTATGCTAACGCAGTGCCTCAACCAGGACAAAACTATGGCTACATTAGCTATGTAAGGGGAAAGTCCATTGACTACAGCCCCTCTAGCATAGAAAGAATGCTAATGGTGAAGAGGACAAGCTCCACTCGGAGCTATGAAGAAAGAATGAAGCAGTAAGACCTTGGGTTTGAGGAGATCCTGAATGAAATTTGTGTGATGAATGTGCGTTGGATAAATGATAAGGATGGGATACCCAACCAATTAAGGAGAAGAGATTTGAGCCCCAAGCTAGAGGGTGACTAGAATTTGTGAGGAGGTCCCTAATCCCCACATCCAACACTTCAGAGGTGACCAAGGAGAGAGTTGTGCTCATCTACAGCATCATGAAAGGAGAGAACATCAACGTGGGGGAGATGATTGCCAACAACATCAATAAAGTGCTGAAAAGCACCAGTGACAACACAATTTTGGCATTCTCCAGCATTATACAGAGGCTATGTGATGAGGCTGGAGTTGAAAAGATCATTGATGAGGTGCTTGTGAAGCAAGATAAATTCATAACTGCCAAAAAGATGGCCAAAGTGGTGGCTGTTCACCCACTCAACAAGGCCAGAGAACGAAGAGCTCATGCTCATGGACCACAACAACAACAAAAAGAGGAAGAGGCAGAAGAGCAACCTCACTTCCTGGCACTTCAACCACCACCACAATACTAATATCAGCAATTTTCAGAGGGATTCAACTGGGAACAATTGCAAGGAGATGTACACCAAATAAAGGGAGACCTACACCACTTGAGGGAAGATGTCAATCAACTCAAGGAGACTCAACAACAACAATGGAGCCAAGTCAACCAGAACATTCAACAACTCCAAGGGGGTTTTGAGAACCTCAAGGAGCAACAAGATCAGATTAACTGGGGAGAGATGCAAGGCAGCTTAGGAATAATTCTGGAACGACAATTACAATAAATGGAGAGTCTTGCTGAATTCAGACACCTTTATGAAGCAAGGACTGTAGCCAGAGGAGAATATGATTGCTATGCACAAACAAAGTTGAGCTACCTGTGCAATGTAGTAGCTAACATGATCCCCAATTACCCCACCTATATGCAGAAGTTGGAGTAACTCAGCTCAAGGCAAGAAGAAATAGTATACCAACACAAGAAGAATGTGAAATCCTACATGAGGAGGCTAGGATTTTGGAAGCCCAAGGATGCCACAAGAAGGTTCCTCCAAGCCAGATGAAGGTGGCTCCTCCCCTTCCAAGAAGAAGGACAAAGGGAAAGGGCCAATGAACTAGAGATGAAGCTGCTTAAGGTTGTTGAGTCCCATGGTTGACACTTTCTAATTTTTGAAATCTTGTTTTAAGCTTTTGTTGATTTACTCTTTTGAATAAATAATCATGCTAGGATAGTTTATGTTTTATGCGTAGCTTTAATTCCTGTTTGAAGTCATTATGAGTCTTTTTTTATTACAAGAAAGAAATGCCATGCATTTCAAGTCTTCATTTCAACATAAATAAAAGTAGAGCTTGTCTCCATAAGAGTTGCTGTGAGTTGTGCAAAAACAATAAGAGAGACCAAGGCCAAGAGAGATCATCAAACAAACTAAGAAATAAGAAACTAAGTTCAAGGTGACAATCAATAGAAAGGACCCCTAAAGCCTATACCTGAAAGAACCCTCAAGGATCCAAGAGCTTTTCATGACATTAAAACATTCATACATGTGTTGAACACTTAGTTTTACTCTTAGTTGTATTACAATCATTCAAAGCCAAGGCCTCAAGTTATAAATGCTTACTCACATTGATTTGCTTGGGACAAGCAAAGCTTAAGTTTGGTGTTGTGATGACTTGCATCATTTAACCTTCTTTCTTGCATAAAGAAGACCATAAAAGAGCATAAATCTCATTTGATCAGTATAATTCATGTATTATTTGATGAATATTATGGTACACTACTTTGAGATGAGTTGTGCTGAATTTCAGGTGAAAAAGGCATCAAAAATGGGTAGAAGACAAACAAGAAGCTGGGCATGTGAAACTGGCGTGCCACTTGGGAGCAAACGCCACAAAAATGCACTGGCGTGGCACACCAGGAGCTAGGCGTGGCATGCCAGTACTAAAGTCCAGAGGGGAGATCCAAGCATGCATGTGGGCGTGGCACGCCAGGGACTGGGCGTGGCACGCCAGGGACTGGGCGTGGCATGCTAGTACAAAATTCCAGAGAGCAACAATGGAGGACACAAAAGGGGCGTGGCACGCCAGGTTGGGCGTGGCACGCCTAACCCAACAACTACTATGGGCGTGCCACTTGAGCAAAGGGGCGTGGCACGCCAACTCGCCATTCCAAGAAGAACCTCCACTATGGCGTGCCACTTGGTATCGAAGGCGTGGCACGCCAGCTCCAAGAAGTCACTTGGGCGTGCCACTTGAGAACCTAGGCGTGGCACGCCAAGCTTGAAGAGTTAACAAATCCATGGGCGTACCACTTGAACAGCATGGCGTGGCACGCTGGTACAATAATCCAGAGAACGGGCTGAAGGCAATTGAAGACTGGGCGTGCCACTTGAAGTCGAAGGCGTGACACGCCAACCTCTCAACCTCACTTAGGCGTGCCACTTGAGCAACCAGGCGTGGCACGCCAATGCACAAAGATAACAAAAGCAAGGACTGGGTGTGCCACTTGGTGTCGAAGGCATGGCACGCCAACCCAAGCATGTCACTATGACATGCCACTTGAAGGCTGAGGCGTGGCACGCCAACTACTAGAACCAAGACAAGATCATGGCATAGCACGCCAACCTTTAGGCGTGGCACACTGGCATAAGTTTCCAGAGAGGATCAAGGAGGCCAATTACATGGGGCATGCCACTTGGTATCGAAGGCGTGGCACGCCACTCACTATTCTTCACTTAGGCATGCCACTTGAATCCCAGGCGTGACACGCCAATGCCATTCAGAGAGCAAAGAAGCATTGGGGCGTGCCACTTGAGTTTGTGGCGTGGCATGCCAAACAGAGGAACCACTCACTCATAAAGGGGCGTGGCACGCCAGACCCTGGGCGTTCCACACTAGTTCAACTTTCCAGGGAAGCTTAGCCAAGCATAGAGCAAGGGCGTGGCACGCCAGACCCTGGGCGTGCCACGCTAGTTCAAGTTTCCAGAGGACAAAGGAAAAGGAAAAAGGCTAGGGCGTGGCACACCAAGGTTGTTAAAGAGACGAGCGTGCCACTTGAAGGGCTGGGCGTGGCACGCCAAGCTAAAAGCAAAGAGCACGTGACACGCCACTAGAGCGCCAATCACACGCCAGCTGGGAGATCACACTTATTGAGCTTCTTTTCTCTCCAAAATGTAATTTTCCTTTTTCATTTTTGTAATTCTTTTATTTTACTAGGAGTAGTATAAATACCCCCAAGGTGTACTGAAGAAGGGGGTTAAGCAGTCAGTTTTAGATCCACTTTTACACTTCACTTTTGAGTACTTTTTGAGCTATGAGTAGCTAACTTCCCTCTCATTGAGAGAGGGAGCTCTGTTGTACTTGATGGATTGATAATAGTGAAATTCTTCTTCTCTTCATCTTTTCTTTGATTTGCTAGAAGGAATTTCGTTCTTAATGCTTAGTGGTCAATTATCTTAGAAAAGAGATTGAATGCAATTGGGTTTCATGGGAACCTTGGGAAAGGAAACATGAAACCATGCTTGAAATCTCTTCTCACACTTAAGTAGAATCTGGGTTTTGGTGTTTGGATATGTGACATATAATTCTCCCTCTACTTGGACCTACGATGGTGTGTGGTATAATCAGGGACCAAGCATATCTCTCTTCATGAGCAATTAGACCAAGGAATTGGCTATTGATCAAGATCTGAGAGATTGAGTCACCAAGGGATTAGGGCTCAATCAATCATGATTGCCAAGAGGTCAATGAGTTGCATGATTGAAGAGGATATAAGCTAGATTTGATCCAAAGAGACAACATCTCCCAATCTCAATGAATTTTCCCATTTTTATCTATCCATTTCTTTACAGCTAAATTTTACATTCAGCAATCCCCCATTCCCATTTACATTCAAGTCATTTATGATTTTGCACTTTACATTCTGCCATTTTTATTTCTGCACTTATTGCTTTTCTTTATATTCTAGTCATTTACATTTATGTCATTTACAATTCTGTACCTCACAATCTTATTGATCTGCTTGACTAATTCATCAATTAATTAAAACTGCTCGAATTTTCCAATCTCTGTGGATACGATCCCACTCCACTGTGGGTTATTACTTGACGATAATTTTGGTGCGCTTGCCAAAAGAACTAATTCACTAATTTTTGAATGGGGTGTGAATTTTAGTCATCAAAGAGTTAATTAAAAGTGGGAGCAGAATCCAATTCTCATCACACCTGATAAGGATAACTAGGATAGGACCTCAATTTCTTACACCTTGCCAAGAGTTTTATTATTTATTTAAATTAATTCCTACAGTTTACTTTCTTGCCATTTACTATTCTTGCTTTTTATCTTATACATTAAAAAACCCAAAAACATATCTTTTTATATAACTAATAATAAATCATACTGCCATGCAACTCCTTGTGAGACGACCTGAGGTTTAAATACTTCGGTTATTTACTTTTATTGGGTTTTGTTACTTGTGACAACCAAACTTTTGTAAGAAAGGAATTCTTGTCGGTCTAAAAGCTATACTTACATGGGAATTTATTTGTGAAAATTATAGATCACGCGAGAGTGTCGTTCTTCAGCTGGCCATGCCTACTATTGCTTCTTGGATGGGTACTCTAGGTACAATCAGATAGCAGTGGATCCCAAGGACCAAGAAAAGACCTCCTTCACATGTCTATTCGGAGTTTTTGCCTACAGAAGGATGTCCTTTAGGCTATGCAATGCCCCTGCTACCTTTCAAAGGTGTATGCTTTCCATATTCTCTGACATGGTAGAAAAAATTTTAAAAGTTTTTATGGATGATTTTTCTATCTTTGGCAATTCTTTTGATACTTGCTTGCATCATCTAACTCTTATCTTGAAAAGATGCCAAGAAACTAATCTGGTCTTAAATTAGGAAAAATGCCATTTCATGGTTCTACAAGGGATAGTTTTTGGGCATAAGGTTTCAAGCAAAGGTATAGAAGTTGATAAAGCTAAAATAGAGATCATAGAAAAGCTTCCTATACCAGTCAATGTAAAAGTAGTGAGAAGTTTTCTTGGGCATGCTGGTTTTTATAGGAGATTCGTTAAAGACTTTTCAAAAATAGCCAAACCACTGAGCAATTTGCTAGTGGTTGACAATCCTTTTTTCTTTAATGATAATTGCAAGCATGCCTTTGAAACCTTGAAAAAGAAACTCACTACAGCACCAATCATCACACCTCTAGAATGGGGACTTCCTTTTGAACTTATGTGTGATGCAAGTGATGTTGCAATTGGTGCTGTATTGGGGCAAAAGAAAGACAAGCTGCGTCATGTTATATACTATGCAAGCAAAGTATTAAACGAGGCATAAAAGAATTATACCACTACAGAGAAAGAGCTCTTGGCAATTGTATATGCATTTGACAAATTTAAACAATACTTAATTGGTTCAAAAGTTGTAGTATATACTGATCATGCTGCTCTCAAGTATCTCATGTCTAAACAGGATACCAAGCCCAGACTTATCAGGTGGGTGCTGTTGCTACAAGAATTTGACATTGAAGTGAGAGATAGGAAAGAAAGCGAGAACCAAGTTGCAGACCATTTGTCAAGATTACCACAAGAGATCAACCAAGATATACCACAACCAGTGAATGAGAAGTTCCCAGATGAACATCTTCTTCAGGTCCAGCAAGCACCTTGGTTTGCTGATATTGCAAACTACAAGGTTAGAAGGAAGATTCCCCAAGAGTTCACCAGGCAACAAGTGAGAAAGCTGCTTAATAAAGCCAAGAAATTTTTGTGGGATAAACCCTTCCTATTCAAGAGATGTCCAGATGGAATGAACAGCTGCTAAAGTGCTTCAAAGTGGATTTTATTGGCCAACTATATTCAGAAATACCAGAGAATTTGTGCACCAATGCAATGAATGTCAAAGAGTTGGAAGGCTAACAAAGAGGAATGAAATGCCTCAAAACTTTATTTTAGAAGTGGAACTGTTTGATCTCTGGGGTATAGATTTCATGGGGCCCTTTTCTCCATCCTATTCCTTCAAATATATTCTGGTAGCAGTAGAATATGTCTCCAAGTGGGTAGAGGCCATAGAAACAACTACCTGTGATGCACCAATTGTTCTTTAATTTTTTAAGAGACACATCTTCACTAGATATGGGGTGCCTAAAGGCCTTATTAGTGATGGTGGCAGCCACTTTTGCAATAGACAAATGGAAAAGCTGCTCCACAAATATGGAATAATTCACAAAGTGGCCACACCATATCATCCTCAGACTAATGGCCAGGCTGAATTGGCAAACAGGGAGCTGAAGAGAATTCTAGAGAAGACAGTGGGGATCACAAGGAAAAACTGGGCAAGAAAGCTGGATGATGTTCTATGGGCATATAGAACTGCATTCAAAATTCCAATTGGGAAGTCACCCTTTCAGCTAATATATGGCAAATCTTGTCACCTTCCTGTGGAATTAGAACACAAAGTTTTCTGGGCTACTAAGCTACTCAAGCTTGACTCTCAAGCAGTGGGGGGAGAAAAGATTATTGCAACTCAATGAGTTGGATGAGTTCAGATTGGAAGCTTATGAGAATGCTAAAATATACAAGGAGAGATCTAAAAGGTGGCATGACAAAAAAATCTCAAGAAGAGAATTTGAACCAGGTCAACAAGTACTATTATACAACTCCAGGCTCAAGATTTTTCCTGGAAAACTCAAGTCCAAATGGACTGGTCATTATCTGGTGACTAAAGTACTCCCATATGGCAGCCTTGAACTTCTGAACGAAGCTACAAAGGACACTTTTACAGTAAATGGTCACAAAGCTAAGCATTATCTGGGAGGATCTTGGAATAAAGAAGAAGCATTCATGAGCTGGGATGAACAAGAATGGAGGATGTCAAGCTAGTGACAATAAAAGAGCGCTTGTTGGGAGGCAACCCAACTAAAGGTAGTTTTCTTTTCTTAGCTATTTTAATAAAAGAGTTAAGTAAGTTTATCTGTATTGCAAGGAGCTAAGTTTAGTGTTACACACCAATACAATTTAAGGGTGAATGTAGGATGCTAAGTTTGGTATTCCACCAAAAATTCCATTAAGAACACATTTCAACCCTCTGCATAAATGGTCACTAGCTCCAAACAATCAGGGAAACTACTTAATCGTTGTTTGCTTTCTAGTTTATAGTTGTTCTCTTTAATAAAATCACAAGGTTTCATGTATGTGATTATTCTGCTGCATAAGAGACATTGGCAAGGAACTAAGTTTAGTGTTCACACACCAAAGTAAGTTTAAAGCCTACAATTAATCATGCGGGCTAACCATTTTTCAAGTGCTTCGGGAACAAGAAACTTCTAATAACTTTTCAGGAATTCAATCAATCTCTTGAAAGAACTATGCACCATCATCCAAGGACACAAAGAAGAAGACAAAGCTATTGATGATGCTAAAGGGAGAGCTAGAAGACATCACCAAGAGGTTGTATTGTTACTTAATTCCCTCTGATTTGAAATGCTTTAGTTGGAAGTCTAAATATACCCCTGCTTATTAGTTTAAGTTGTTTGCATTCTGTTTGTTTACTGTCCTTTTATTCTTCAATTAAGTGGTCTAGCTGGAATGTCTTCCTCATTTACATCTGCTTGAATTTATGTATTGTCCCCCTCTGCATCAATAAAATAAAATGTTGAAACAGAAAGTGAAATTGTCTAATTTGATAGGAATGGGAATAAAGTTCAGTGGTGGTATGTTCTAGATTGTTCAAGTAAGCTCACTAATAAAGAAGAAGGGTGGAGTGTTCTTTTTTAGTCTGAACTTTGAACTGTCTGTGAAATCTTGGTAAATAAAGATCCTTGGAAAAAGAAAGAGTAAGAAGGAAAGGAAGAAAAGCCAAGAATTAGCAACAAAAATGAAAGAGACAAAGAATAAAGCTAGACACCAATAGCTTGGACCTTAAGACACATGCCTGTGGTGCTTTTTTATTAGGATCTGCTTGGATAATTAGGTTCTGGGGAGTATTTTAAAACTTGATAACTTGGATTACCTAATCCGGGATTATCAACCGAAAATCGATTATCAAGAGCAACCTAATTACAAGGCACTTAGTAACCCAAAGAGGTGTTAGGCATCAATGATCTTAAGAAGAATTGTAAGCCAAGTGTCTGTGGTGAAGATGTGCTGACTGAAAAACAAGCTAAAAAGCTGCTACAACACATGACACTAAGCTGCAATTGAGGAATAAGTCTCTCAGCAGAAGAAAAACAAAGAAAAAAAAGATCAAACATCAAGGATCAATAAATAAAGGGTTCACAGCAGCACCTTGGTTAGCACTTAAAGGGACATCTCAATTCTGAAAACTAATAAAAGTAGAGCTTCAATTACATTGTGAATGAAACCCCATGAACCTAGACTCAGTGCTTCTGAATAAGGACAAATATGCTTTTCTGTTTTCTTTCAATTTTCTCATGTTCTACTGCTTGCTTGAGGAGAAGCAAGATTTAAGTTTGGTGTTGTGATGACAAGTCATTTTAGGCTAGTTTTGCTAGCAATTTTTACTTGTTTTCATTAGGTTTCATGTATTTCTTGCACAATAAGTAAGTAGTTGGATTGGAATTTTATGTTTATCTTGATTCAATCAAACATTGTTGATTTTATGCATTATCATGATATTTATGCAAGAGTTATTTGATTATTATGAAATGATGCAAAACCTTATGATTTTGGGCAAGGCTTTGATTGCATATGTTTGATTGCTGACAGATGAAAAGAGGCAAAGAAAGATGCAGGGCAGCGCTACGCTCAATTTCAAAGAACGCTATGCTCTTCAGCGACGCGTACGCGTACAAGACGCGCACGCGTAGAACAAGCATTTTGGGAGATCCACGCGTACGCGTAGATGACGCGTACGCGTGGGTGTGATCTACGTTCTCAAGCCAAGAGCGTTACGCTCTTCATCAATGAGCGCTTGCGACAACTTTCAGAATTTGGGATTCAAGTTTGGTTATCGACGTGTACGCGTCACTGACACATACGCGTGGGTGTGGCTTTTGTGATGATTTGCACAAACGCGTGCATGATGCTGCAGCGTGGAAGTGATGTTTTGCAATCCACGCGTGCGCATGAGGGACGCGCACACGTGGGAGAGCGCTCTTTGCGCGAACGTTACTCTCATTTAGAGAGCGCTGCAAGGGACGCGTAGGCGTGCAGCACACATACGCGTGAAGAGTACTCAGAGAGCAAGGAGGTGCATGCACATGAGACGCGCACGCGTCGGAGAAAGAGCGCTACGCTCTCTTTGAGAATGCTACGTTCTCCTGAAGCTAAATTGAAGCACCAATACAGACATTTTCTGACCCACTTCTACAAGGGCCAAAAAGCCAACTCCAAGTACTTGATGACTGAATTAGAAAGTGTATGAATAGAGGAGAATTTGATTCATTAGAGGCTAGCTAGCAGATCGGGAAACTCTGCACTGAATTACATTTTAATTTTCCTTCTGTTCTTCATCTTCTGCACTTTTTCTTTTCTATTTTATATTAGAGCAATGATGAACTAAACCCCAAATTTCATTAGGAGGAGGAGCTCTATTGTAATTCCAATGAATCAATGAAATTCTTCTTCTTCTCAATTCATTTATGTAGCTATAGGATATCTTCTATCTGATTGTGAATTATTCACTCCGGAAGGGGTTTAATTCAATTGAATGTGGGTGTGAGCCTCGGAAAGGGAATCACTTACACTAGAATTAGAGCTTTATCCTTCACTACTCTCTTAATCAACACCATTTGGGAGGAATTGAGATCCTGAGAGTTAGTGTGGCTTATGGATGAGAGAATGTGCTCTAACTCTTCTCATGATAATTAGATCAAGGAATTTGCAATATTGATTGTGATTAGAGAGATTGGATTGCCAAGGAATTGGGATCCAATCAATTTCAATCTGTCATAGATCTACTCATATGATTGAGAAAGGAGTTGAGACTCAATTGGTTCATGATGGATTATGATATCTCCAATCCATGATGAATCACTTTCTTTAAATTTCTTCAACTTAGATCACTCTGATTTCACTGCAATTATATTGTCCATTTCTGTTTTGATTCCCATCACCCAATTCCCTTTATAATTCATGAAATGTAAGTTCCCTTGCAATTTAGATTCTGCAATTCTACTTTCTTGCAGTTTAAGATTCAGTTATTTAAATTTCTTGCAATTTAGTTTTCAGCACTTTTAGTTTCTTGCCCTCTAAGTTTCAGTCATTTAATTTTCCTGCAATTTACGATTCTATCAAATTTACATTCTACACTTTAATCTTCCAACAATTTATATTCTGTTAGTCACTTTCCACTCAAATTACCAACTGTTAGCTTAACTAAATTCATCACCATACTAAAGTTTCTTAATCCATCAATCCCTGTGGGATCGACCTCACTTTCGTGAGTTTTACTACTTGATGTGACCTAGTACACTTGCCGGTTAGTTTGTGTGGAATCGATTTTTTCTCATCAAGTTTTTGGTGCCGTTGCCGGGGATTGATTTAGATTGACAATGATTAAGTATGTGATAATCTAGATTAAGTATTTTTCTTTGTTTTTGTTAAGCTTACTAACTGTTTACGATTTTGTTTCTGCTAACTTTAACCTTACTCTAGCAATAGACTGTTCTGTCTTTGTTTTCCTTTGGTTTGTTTGTGTTGTATGCCAGGAGGAAGAAGAGGTGCATCCACCTCTTTTGATTTTGAACCAGAGAGAACCTTCTTGAGATTGAGAAGAGAAGCAAGAGGGAAGGGAGTGATTGGAGAAGAAGAATCAGAAGAGGAAGATCAAGAGATGGAAGGTAACTTTCCTAATCCACCAGAAAAGGTAGCCAACAACAATGGCCAACCTCCAAGGAGAGTTCTAGCCTCTTACACATTCCCCAATCCAAGAAACTATGGGAGCAGTATACTCACTCCTAATGTCCATGCAAATAACTTTGAGTTGAAGCCTCAACTTATCACTTTGGTGCAGAACAATTGTTCCTATGGAGGTGGTCCTCTTGAAGACCCGAATCAACACTTATCTGTCTTCCTGAGGATATGTGAAACAGTCAAGACAAATGGTGTGCATCCAGATATCTACAAGTTGCTGCTATTTTCATTTTCTTTTAGGGATAAGGCATCTCAATGGCTAGAGACATTCCACAAAGAAAGCATCAACACTTGGGATGATTTGGTGAACAATTTCCTAGCTAAGTTCTACCCACCTCAAAAATTTATAAGATTGAAGACACTATAAGAAAAATACCCATTCAGCGACACTTTTTTTAGATTACATTTGAAAAGCGTAGCCTATTCTAGGAATAGGCTACGCTTTTCTCTGTGTTTCCTTTTTGTAGGAGAATAGGAAACACATTTGTGGCATCACTTGAAAAATGTCTCCCTAGATATTATAAATATCACTTATAAAGCGTAGCCTTATCTTAAGAGCTATGGGTTCACTTTTTACACCAAAGAGTGCGCTTTCTTAAAGGGTAACTTATTTGTCAGGTTTCAGGTGCGCTTTTTTCACTTTACAGCAAATAATAATATACAAATTAAACCCCATCAAAAAAAATAATATACAAGTTAAACACATACAGCCAAATCAGATGAAACGAACGCGTAACCCTCACCCTTGTTAGCTACTTTTCCATTCTTCTTCGCGCCCCTCATCGCCCCAAAACAGAGAAGACTCTGCACTTACCACTCCAGGAAGACTCCGCCATCACCACTCACGGCGTCACCACTCCAGGAAGACTCTGCACTCACTCATCTTCACCATTCACGACGCCGTCACTCGTCTTCACCATACCGGCGCTTCTCTTCTCTGTGCGCTCACATCAGGACGACGCTGCTCTCTTCATTCAGTCACCATCGTCGAGAAGGTATGCATCCAACTTCATTTGGTTTCTGAAATTTGAGAGAGTAGAGTTCCGATTTTAGGGTTTCAATTTAGGGGTTTGGTACAATAATCTGTGAACTCATGAATTGATGAACTGCGGCATAGGAGAACTCATTCTTGTACGTTCGTTCACCACAAACCCTAGGTCCGTTCTTCTATTGTCTTAGCTTGCGATTTTTTCAACTACATTTTGATTCAGTTAATACTTTTCTGTGATCAACTTTATCGTCCATTTCATTTTTGGATCATTTAACGGCTTGAAAAATGATTAAAACTTAAATTTGTATCCTTTTATTTATTTTACTTGCTGACTGGGGTTGTTGTTACTTTGAAAATTCATCTGACTTTGTTATTTTTTTTTCTTGATCAAATGAACTTATTCAGACATCTGGTGGCCGATTTTGTGTTTTTTTTATTATATATTTTTTCTAATAGAATATTTGAATGTAGATGTTTTATGCTGAAGTAAATTGATGAGCTAAAGTAGTTAAAAAGCAGAGAGTGAAATAGAGTTTCTCTGAAAAATTTAATCATGCGAATTTTGTAGATTACATAATTGAATTCTGAATCTACCTTGCATCCATATCTACAATTACCATTTCTTGAATAATTTAGTGGATTGAGTTTAGAATTTTTTAACATGCGATGTTGACTTCCCAGGAAGTGATTAGATGCATCCAAGTTGGTTTCAAAACTTGTTGGTTTTTTCTGATTTGAATTCTTCTTCTTTTTTTCTTACGAGATTCATGGTTTGGATTTAAATTTTGGGCTGTGGTCAGATTTAATTAGTATAGATACTATGCGAATTTAATTTTTTTTATTCCAACTGTTTCATCATTTGCTTGTTCCTTATTTGTGCTACAATAGTCAATAGGTTATTAAATTTAGAATGCTAAGTAATGCCATTCAAATAAGCTTAATGAATATCTCATATAGTTATTTCTGAATTGTGACTTCAACTCTTTAGAATATTTTATCACTTGAGAAATTATACTATGTTATAGTTGGTGTTCTGAAGAAAAAATCAGAGTATGGACTCTATTTGGTTTGTGCATTGCTTCAAAACTTGTTGATTTTTTCTACTTTGGACTCTTCTTCTTTTTTTCTTGATTCATGCTTTGGATTTGAATTTTGGACTGTTATCAGATTGCTTGAGAATAGATACTATACAAATTAAAAATTTTTTAATCCAACTGTTTGATCATTTGCTTGTTCCAGATTTGAGCTACAATAGTCAATAGGTTATTGAATTTAGAATGCTAAGTAATGCCATTCAAATAAGCTTAATGAATATCTCATAAAGTAGTTTCACATTCTTTAATTTCTCGTCTCTAGATGCCATTATTAATTACTTTTTCACCTTCATTTGGGCCTTACACACACACAATCCCCTGCCATTTGATCTAAGAGTCTTGTATGTTTTTACTTGACTTGATTGTTTTCTTACCTTCTAGCAAACTCCTCCAATCTCCTATTCCAATGTCAGCCTTTAGGAATGTACAATACCTAAAATACTTACTTTGGTATACTTCAAAGAAAGTGAGTACTACTTAGTTTACAATCTCTAGTTCTATTTTTTAAAGAGGGTCATATTAAACACTTTTAAATCAAAGTTCAATTCACCTTAAACTTTTGGTGTGCTAATTATCTCTCAATTAACCCACTGCATTCTTTTTTTTTTTCATTCTCTCTTTACCCCACAAAAACTATAAGACAAGTCTATGAATTTTATCGATTAAAGTCTCGTAAAACTTAAAACAACTAAGAGTATAAACAGAGACAACAGAGTTTAAATTATTTTGTAGTTGAAGGTTATTTGACTATTAACTGGAGAGATAAAGCACTTTAGGGGTGATGTTACAAGAACAAACATGACTAGAAAGGTTATACTCCAAAATAAAATGAGAAGATGCAATTCAATTTTTGTTAGAAAAAGTTGGTGCCATAGCAAATGATAATTAATTATAAAAATATTGTTAAATAGATTGAAGAAAAAATGACATTAGCTGGGAATTACTATTTTTGAGAAACAAAACAAAGAATAAAATCTATATTTTTCAACATATGAAAGTGGTATACAAGGAGGATAAATGGTTCCGACCATAGGAGTAGATTTCTTTAAATAAAGCTAGTAGGTGGAGAATTATGGAGTTCATGAATCAAATGATATATAAAAAGGATATAGATACTTAGTAATATAAGGTGTCTTTATGTAATATATGCATGTATGTGGTTGGTGAGTCATAAAATTGTTGTAGTTTGTAATGTTAGTGGGTAGGTGTTACTAAAAAATGGAAAATATGTTGAATGTGCTGAGTTAGATTTAAGTCCATGTAATCTAAATTTTTTTATGGCATTATCAAAGGGGATTATTAGATTCATGTTGAATGTGCTTTGTTTCTTATTTTATGTTTTTGGTGATATGAAAAGAAGAGTAGTTTTAATTATCCTATGCCCCTCGAATATTGTATGTGTTATTAATATGTTAATTACTTTTTCTTGTTGTACTTTTTCAAATAAATTATAATTATTTTTTTATATAATTATGCAGGATAATTCTGAAAATGCGAGTGAAGATTGAGATGCTTATCATGATGGTTTATTGACAAATATGGAAATTGAAAGATGTATGGTTGATGATGATGTCTATTATTAGAAGCATAGGTATATTATTTGCTATATTTATAAAGTGATGCAGTAGCCCTGAAAAGTGTAGCCTATTCTTTAGAATTATGGTAACCATTAGTGCTGAAAAGCGTAGCCTTAGGTCCTGAACAGCATCACTTAAAAAGCGTACCCTATTCTCAAAGGCCAGAAGCGTAGCCTTTGATACAGAAAAGTGTAGCCTTTGAGAATAGGCAACACTAGTATAGGCATCGCCTACAAAAGTGTCTCCAAAGCTTAAAAAGCGTAGCCTTTTCCTAAGGCATCATTTTTTTTCGTTTTTGGCTACACTTTTCAAGTGTACCTGAATGGATGTTTTTCTTGTAGTGAAACAGAAGTGCAAATATTTACTCAAATGGATGGAGAATCACTTTATGAGGCATGGAAGAGATACAAAGTCTTGATTAGGAAATGTCCACTTGAAATGTTTCGTGAATGGGACAGACTTCAGAATTTCTATGAGGGCTTGACTCTAAAAGCTCAAGAATTCCTGGATTACTCTGCAGGAGGTTCATTACAACTAATGAAGACAGCTGAAGAAGCTCAGAATCTCATAGACAATAATCAATACTTTTATGCTCATCAAAGGCAACGGCAACCAGCTCCAAAGAAAAGTGTATTAGAACTTGAAGGAGTGGACACTATCTTGGCACAGAACAAGTTGATACACCAGCAAATCCAACAACAAATGGACATGATGGCAAAGAGAATTGATGGACTCAAGTGGCTGCAATAAACATAGCAAGTCAACCTTCAAATGGATGGAGCCAAAGTGAAGAAATTCTTGAGAAAGGAAACTATGAGCAGCAACCAAAGAAAATCTAGTACATGCAGAACACCTCAAGCTCTTCTCAAAATGACTTCCATGGGGATACTTACAATCCATCATAGAGGAATCATCCCAACTTGAGGTGGAGTGATAATCAGAATTCATGGCAAAAGAACCACAATTCAAACAACTCCCGCAACACAAACAACCAAAATCACTCATCCAATAACACTAACCAATTCAAAGCTTGACTTAAGGTTTCATATCAACTTCGTGGTTTTTTACCAACATGTTTCTTAATGAAATTAATTAAAATTTTATTTGTAGCCTCCACTTGACCATTTTTTGTGTGCATAATATGGTGTCGAGGTTATTAGTTTTGTATTTCCCAATGCTACAAAATTACTTATACGTTAACCAGTGAACATTGTTGCTTAGTCAATACTCAATGTTTGAGGAATTTAGAATTGATGAACTACGAACTCTTCAACAAAATCAATAATTTCATTTTGTGTAATGTCTACTAAAGGTATAGCTTCTACCCACTTAATAAAGTAATAATCAATTACAACTAAAATGAATTTATGACCTTTTTAAGAAGGAGAATGAATCATCCCAATTAGATCCAAAGACCATCCTCTAAATGGCCAAGGTTTAGTGATCGAATGTAAATTTAAAGCAGGCACTTGTTGGATTACCCTTTGTTTCTGACATTCACCAAAGATGGCCGATATACTCGATCATGTTAGAGTAACAAATCCTTTCATGGACTTCACCGAGGGCAATCAAATCTTCGAATTTTCTTAAGCACCTCATGACATTTCCATCAACACTCTTTTTGTACAACTCATCTCCTAATATCACAAAAGTCATCGATTGCAATTTTAACTTTCGATTAACTTGTGTATTTGTATTCATTAGATCTGTAGCGATAGTTTTTCTCCAATCATCATCATCCCATTTTTCTCTCTTTCCCGAATTAGCACAAGGACTTGTTGTATCTGTCAACTTTTTGAGAGTATAAGGAGAAATTCTATATTTTGAAGCAATTTAAACTAATTTGTTTGCTTTTTCATTTAAAATCCTTGTGATATGAGTTAAAGACACTTGTTGAAATGATACCAACAATTCCCATGTTGTCGACAACTATTTTGCAGTACTTCATTAGTGCATTTGAATTCTCATGATAATTATTTCATCACTATTTGGGAATCTCCTAAAATTTCAATATCTTATGCCCCCTTGTGAATTAGGATCTCTAAATCTAATATCAATGCTTCATACTCGACCATATTATTAGAACAAGTATATTTCAATTCAAACAAAAATTTTGATGGAATGTCATCTGACGATATAATTAAAGTACTAACACCAGCACCATGTTTGTCTTTTGAACTATCAAAAAATAATTTCCATGCTTTTAACCTCAATATAATGTGCCCCTAGTCATTTAGAGTGTCTGGTCGATCAACCAAAAAATTTGTAACGACCTATCCTTTAACAGCTTTAACAGGAGCATATTGCAAATCATATTCAGTAAGTGCAAGCATCCATTTATGAATTTGACCATGCATAATTGAGATAAGGTAGCATATATTTGACAAGGTTAGACTTAGAAATTACATTGACAATTTTAACTACCATATAACATTTGAGTTTGGTACATACGTCATGAAGGGATAAACACAATTTCTCAGCTGGCACGTACCGAGATTCAATGTTAGTCAAAACCCTAGCCAAATAATAAATGGCTCTTTCATTGTCATTGCCATCATCTTGAGTTAAGATACATCCAATAATATTATCAAAAGCGGCAATATACGATTTTAAAGGTTCATTTGGTTGAACTATAGCCATTACAGGGGCACGAGTCAAATAATTTTTAATTAAATCAAAAGTCTCTTGATGTTCCTACCATAATATAGTGATGATGATGATGATAACAACAACGATATGTGTTTGTATTTATGATAGTAGTGGTGATAGTGATGATAAATATAGTAGTAAAGGAAGAATAAATAAAACATAAAATTAAGGGTAAAGTATATATATAAAAAATTTTAAGAATGAAAATAATAAAAGTTAAATTTAGTGATATTTTAAAAATTTTCTATAAACATTTGCTATGCCGAAAAACTTAAAAAAAATAATTTACCCTTTATATATAAACTTTAACATGTTGTGTATGCATGTAATCTTCTGAATGACGGCTTTTCCACTCCTGAAACTTTATTTGGAATTTGGAGGGGTCAACCCTACTATTGTGTGTGTAGGTGGTTTTTATTATAAAAAAAATTAGGTTTAATTTTATACACATTGTATGGAAAAAGTCTCGACATAGCTGGAACCGGAAAGTGTTCCTAATCTTCTTCTTACCCGTTAAGACTCCATTCTTGGTCTTATGAATATTGAATAAAGAAAAAAGGCACCACATGTAGTGGACCTACCTTTTCAATTAGTAGTAAGTAGTATACACAACATACATGGAAGAAATTTCACCTCCTTCTTAGACTTGAGAAAATAAACACATAAAAAAGATAATATAAGCAGTTCTACTTGACATTAATTTTAATTTAGTTCCTAAAAAGATTAATTTAGTTATTAAACAAATTAATTAAAATTATATAAGTAATATTTGGGGCAAATCTATATATTTGAGGTTTGTATTATTTTTATGATTTAATTATTAAGAATAAATTATAATGTATTACCAATGTAAAATATAATATTTTATGTAACTATTTAATTAAATTCATATGATTAGATAAATTATTAAAATAGGTTTTCAAACATTAATTAGTTTATAAATGTAACAACTGAATATATGTATAAAATATCTTGCGATATCAAGGCATAAAAGTTAAATAATTGTAGTAGCAATGTTATATATGAAAAAGTGTACGGCGTGCGTAAGTTGTTGTTTCGTGTTTTAATTTAATTTAATTATATCATTAGTTGAAATTTGAAAACAATGGCAAGTGGCAACAGCTTAGAAATTAGACGCATTCAAGGGGATTATGAAGTGCCTGGAAGAAACCCCTGTATGTAGATATAATTTTATATATTTATTATTTATTTAAGAGTTTTTTTAATTCTTAAACTATTTTTATTAATTTATAATTTATATATAAGAGTTTTTTAAATTTTCTGTTTTAAAATTACGTCTGAAATACTTATATTAATTTTTTATTTTATAAAAAATAAAAATTTTAAATCAATATAATGCAGTTTATTTAACAAAACATAGAAAAAATACTTACTGATCTCCTTAATTTTTTTATTTTTTATATTATTAATTTTAAATAAAGTTAAAAAAATATATAAAAATTTATAAATAGATTTTTTAATCTAGTTTATATATTCAATATTTTCTTTTCTATTAAAAAATAAAAAACCATCTAATGGATTT
>NC_029785.2:45472084-45472413 GCF_000816755.2 Arachis ipaensis | reverse complement strand
ATTCAAGTATTATTAATATTCAGGTATTATTTTATTGAAGTCAATGATACCCACTCATCATAACGTAAGCAAGGTATACACTGATATTAACTAAATAGTTTTCAAATGTTTGTAACTTTGTATTATATATCATCATACAATACCAAATGTACAGTTATAAAGTACAGTAGTAATATAAATGCAAGTCAATGCTAGCTACTGCCACCATTTGTATGAAAATAGTGAATTCGGACAAAAATTTATTACACATTTCCACCAATGACTATGTACCAAACATTTGGCACTCGTGTCAGCTTTGGTCCTATAATATATTCTTTATTTAAATTAGT
>NC_029785.2:45471143-45472063 GCF_000816755.2 Arachis ipaensis | reverse complement strand
TTCTATCTCCGACTTCTTGAAAAAAAAAAATACTACCATATTATATACATCAATGAATCATTATTGAAAGTTAATTGTAAATACATATTCTCTTACTTGACACTTGATAGGGACTTTGGTACAATTATACAAATAAATACTTGAAAGTTAATTGTAAATACATATTCTATTTTTGCAACGTTTGGACCCAATTAACAAATTTAATTTCCAATAATATATATATATAATCGTCATCGATCTGTCTTTAATTTATTTACTGCATAAATAAAATACATGTATGCTGATTTCGATATGTAATCTTACGTAAAAATATAATTTCTCTCAGAATTACGTAATATTAGTAAATACTATATTATTAAAAACATTTCCAGATTTATATGTGCTTATGCATGCAATGATTATATACATTATCTTTTCTTTTGGCCTTTTTAAAGGTATAATGTAAAGGGAGCTACTCAAATGAAGATGTAAAAAATATTTTTTTATGAAGATATTTTGTATAAAAGTGTGATTTATTGATTTAGCCACATTTTAAATAAAAACAATACTTTTATAATATATCAAAATCTAACCCTACATTCTATCATCTAAGGGTCAAAAAAAAAAATCATCACATAAAGACAATTATAATATCTTTATGGGAGTACCACCGTATGTAAAACCTCATTATCTTTCATTTTATATATTAAGCCTTATTGTCCCCATTCTCCACAACTTAGTAAAGTAAGTGTTGAAATGAACGCAACATATATTTTATATAGTAGCATTAAAAGTAACACCATGCCGTGTGTAACATTACAGAGCAACTGAAACGTATACGTAAATTGGCACATCTTTATCTTTATAGTATACAAATAAAAAACTCATATGTTGACGTAGTATTCATATATTGAGTCTAAAAATTTATTTATTTAGGTATT
>NC_029785.2:45436944-45471099 GCF_000816755.2 Arachis ipaensis | reverse complement strand
TAGGTTGTTATTTTTAAATTTAAAATTATTTGTTTGAGTTGTTTTACTTAGGTTGTTATTTTTTAAATTTTAAATTATTTTACTGAGGTTGTTATTTTTTAAATTTTAAATTATTTTATTTTATCTGCAAATTTAATTTAAATTCAAATTAAAGTCAATTAAATTTAAAAAATTTTAGTCATGAGTCAACTATAAAAATATAAGTTGTGAAACATATATAACATCACAATTCAAAGTACATCGATAACTTTTTTTACATGTATCCAAAATCTAAAATTACTCTACTTATTCTAATGGCTGGTATTCACAAATTTGTAGATGGTTTGGCTTGATGAAGGCGTGAGTTTCTTACTCGTTTTTTATATTATTTTAAATTTATATTATTTATATTTTAAATTTGTTTGTTTATCCCCATTTAATTGTTCTTTAATTTTTTTATCAATTATAGGGAGGAATAATACACGCTCCTCAATTAAGAGAGTTTTTGTGTCTCGATTCGTGAATTTGTTAAGAGAATGAATATCTTACCAAATAAGATATTTTAGTGTTGGAAAAGAGCGGTGTAGAGATACTTGATCTACTTCTATTGGTAAGTTCCAACCAATATTTATTTCTAAAAACATTAGTGATGATATTTTTAATGGTATTTTTTATATTTTTTATTATTAATATATTATATGATATCCTGCATTGAAAGGAGATCTATCGGATACACCTATACTTTTTCTCAACCTAATTGATAAGACCTTTCTCTTCATCGTTGAATTTTAAATATCTGATAATCCATATTTTTCACCTTTTTATAAAGTTAAAAAGATAAATGATAATGTAGATCTCATAAATAAATTCAAAAAGGCTCACCCTATTCAAATTGTGAGTACAGTTATAAGTGTACTTTTTATTAAAAAATAATTTATTTTTTGCTTCCTTGGTCATTAGTAGTATCTAATTTATAAATAATAATTAATAACTAATTGTAATTTTAGGATGTTGACTACACTGGTGGTTTGCTTCCAACTTCAAAAGCATTCTCAATCATTAAAGGGGAGGAAGTAGAAGGTGCTAAAGTATTTGTTCAAAAAATAAATTTTTTGTTTGTTTGTTTTCTCAAAGTTAGAGTTTAATTTTATTCAAAAAACATTATTGACGCTACAAGAAAATGGAACATTTGTAACAAAAAATTTGTATCAAATTTAAAATTGTTACAAAAAAATAGTATTTTGTAACAATAATTAGTGATTGTTACAAAAGATAATGTTTTGTAACAAAGAAAACAAGTTGTTACAAAACATGATAATATTTTGTAACAACCTGTTTTATTTTGTTACAAATAATGTTAGTTTTTGTAATGAGATGGTGTTTTGTTACAAAATATAGTAATATTTTGTAACAAAAAAAAATAAATTACAAAAATTTAAAATATTTTTTTTGTTTCAAAAATTCCAACTAATTTTAAGTTAAATTATAAATATAAATAAAAGTAAATAAATATAAAAGAAAAAAAACTACATTACTAAATGCTGAAAGTAAAAAGAAGCTTAGTAGTGCAGTTACTCAGATTTTGAAAAATTAATAATAAATTATTTATGATTTATTTTATTTATTTGAGAACATATTTTTAGAAATTTTTGTATTAATTAAGTACTTTTTTTATTGATTTAAAACTTTAGTGATTTAAAAACAATGAGGATTTTATATGCGCTAATTTGAATAATTAGATTTTGAAGATTATTTTATAATTTTAAAAAAAATTAATTTGATTATCTCTAATTATTGAATTAGAGTGTTTATTTGAAAATAAATTAAGTTCATAATTAAATAGATATTTTTATAAATATTAGTATTAGATTAAAATTAGTTTTCAATTACTCTATTATCCTAATTTTATTAAAATTATTAAATTATCTAAAATTTCCAATTTCATACACAAAACTCTAATCCCCAAATTAAAATCCTAATCCTTTTTACTCCAATCCACACACACGTACCCCCCTCCACTACTTGTTCAATCTTCAATTAGCCACGTTCAGCCTTTCATCACTGCCACACTGCTTCTCTTTCTTTCAAAATGTTAACACCCAGCAACATATCCAAAGAAAGAAAGCAAAGAGAGAGAGAGAGATAGGAGAGTGAGGGAAATAGAGGAAGGAGAAGGCTGCTGCGCCGGCATCGCGCCTCACCGCCGTTCAGCTTCCTTCTGCTCACATCTGGTCCGCCGTAGGGGAAGCCGTTCGTGATGTCGCCGTCGAATTGGGCTTGTCACTGCCGCTGCTGCCGAGCCGCCATCGATGCAAGAAACCGCGCGCGAGAGAGGGAGGAGTCGTCGAGGGAGAAGAGGTAGCGCAGAGGAGGGAAGCGTTGCTGCCTGCGCCGTTGCCTTGCCTCCATCACCGCTGGAGTTTCATTGTCGCCGCCGTGGTTGTCGCGGTGTGCGGGCTTTGCAAAGAGAGAGAGAGACGAACGCGAAAGACAAGGGTAGGAGCGAGGCCCTATTCCGCGCCGCCATGCCTTCACGCCATCAAACCACCACCTCCACTGCTAGGGTTTGACTCCGTCATGTCCTATTGCCGCCGGAGTTAGCCGCTATTAGAGCTGTTGTTCTGCCATCGTCAAACTTGAAAGAGGACGTCATTGCTGTTATTGCCGGTAGCACTATTACTGTTCTGGTTCTGGTCTATTCTTTTATTTAATTCTGTTTCATTTACACACTTCAATTTGTCACTGCCATGCTTGTGAACGATTTGATTCAATATATTCCTTGTCCTAAATTTCCAGAGTTGTGTTTGCTCTTGATTTCTATTCAATTTGAATCCTTTGTCCTGGTGCAATCATCGTCGCTGCCTTAGGAAATTGACACTGTTGCTGTTCTGGTTATGTTGGAATGCCGCTGCTGCTGCAAATTTAGAACAAAAGAGGGTTTGTCATGTTTAATTTCTGAGTTCGACTACCTGAGGTAGGGGATTTGTTTTGAAAAATAAATGTTTTAAGTTATGAATGCCAATAAAATTAAATGAGTAACTACAAATGGTTTATGGTTGCTTTGTGTGAATAATTGTTGGAATTGAGTTGAATTATGGCTATAGTTGGTGATTGGTTTAATGATTTAATGTAGTAATTATTGACAATGTTGTGTATTTTGAAGTTATACTTGCTGCTAGTACTTGTTGATGTTGATTTTGTGTATGGAATGTTGCTATGGCTGCTAGAAATTGATTTGATGAATCAGAACTTGAGATATGTTATAGATGAGATGCTGAAGAATAGATGCTGTGATAATATGGTTACTTTGCACCTATGATATAAAATTGTGATATATTGAAATAAGAATTCTTGGACAACTTTGGTTAGTCAAAATAAAGTTAGAAATGTGATTTTAGATGAATCCTAGGCTTGAATATAGGATTAGGTATGTGAGGTTGTGGGAAATACTTTGTGCAGAATTTCTGCAGAAATCTGCATAATTGGCAGCAGAATGAATGATTTTTTGGGAGCAGTCCAGACCTAATTTTTAAATAAAATTATTTTTCTGTAAAAATTTAGTGTGTCCTGAAAATTCCATAAAAATTTCAGGGAATTTGGCCAAGTGGTTTGGAAGATATGATTTTTTGAAGTTTAGTAGTTGCTGCAGATTTTTCTGATTTTCTGGTTCTGCAGTACCAACTTTCAGACGCTATAACTTTTAATTTAAACAGAATTTTGAGTTGATTTCAAAAGGATTTTAAAGATCTATCAGTCTATTTTAAGTTAGTATAAGTTTCATGTTCATATTTATTTTGTAGACTTAGATAAGTCACTTGGAAGGTCGGTTGTTTTCTGGAAACTCTGAACTGGTTTATGAAAACAGGGCTCCACTTCCAATTGATAATTAATTAATCAAATGAAGTGATATGAACCTGAAACTTGTGGATTCTGAAACTTAGGGATGTTGACTATAATCTCACCAAAATTTAGAAGCAACAGATTAGAATCGAAATTATTATGGAATTTATGTTATTATGGAATTTATGTTTGCATGCCTTGCCTAGCTTCTTAATCATGCCATTTTTTGTTTTGTTTTGTTTGAATTCTCGCAGTCATGATTATTTGATGTGTTCTGCTATTGGAATTGGAATACTTCACTATTGCTCTAGTTCTTAGTCTTAATCTTACTATATTTTTCTGCTGCCGTCTAAAATTAGAACAATCGGATGATTAGTATTTTAAATATGGACTGGTAACTGGCAATATCGCAGGGCTTATGTTTTATTTGGTAAACTTTCAGTTTTTGCATTGTTGACGAGGAAATCTTAGGTTCATTTTAAATTTTTAACCATGGAACATCAAAATTTAGTGGATAAGAATGAAGAGAGCGTTCAATCGATCGAAAAGGTTAGCAATACTGAAGATCGGGATAAGATGAATGAGGTTGAAGGTGTGAAATCTGAGTTGATTAATGTTGATGAGAGCAAGGATTTGCAATTTGAAACTAGTTCTATTCAAGAAGTGAAAGGGAGTAATTCCAAGGGATTTGAAGCTGAAATTAAAGTCAATACTAATGCACAAGAGTACTCTTGTCTGAAGGTCAGTATCTAGAAAGCCCAGAGGTATGGATTTAATTACCCTATATACAACTAAAACCCATGCAGAAATCCTCATATGTAGTCTTTGTTTCATATTCTTTGATCATTTTATATTTGTTAATCATATGATCAGACAAATCTGCTGAATATTTTAATTGATTATCTTGGTACAATTCTTAGGTGTCATTACTATCTTTGTGATTGTTGTCTGGTGGTGTAGGCTGTTGAGTTTGGATGAAAGCTTGCTAAAAAACTCTTCTTTTATCATGTTCTATGGTGCCTTATTATTTTACTCTAGTGCCTTATTATTTTGATTCTATTTTTTGCATTTTTTTGGTGATTTTGATACTTTTTGTTTTCTTAAATTTTTGTGTTTTTAGGTAACTACATCATCATTATTAACATAGAAATATTAATTCAATTTTGTTATTGATTGTGTGTTTTTTACAATGCATTGAATTAGGATAGTTTGTATTGTGGAGTTATAGAGAACCGCCTTGGAATTTAGTTTACATAGAGCCCTTTGAAAGTGATAGTCGCTGTGATGCTAGGTTATGGCATAAAGGCTTAGAAATCTAAGTTAAGGATTCAAGTACAATTTCAAGAGGCAATGCAAGGCCGTGAGGAGCTAACAAAGAAAATAGATGTGCTCAAAGAAAAATTTTAAAAAGCAACAAATACGCCAAATGGAAGAACAAACTCGAGTGAAAGCTCAATTGGAAGCTCAACAAGCTGTTGTGAACTCTCTCATAGCGTGCTTTGACAATGAAACAAACTAGACCCTAAAGGTACTCCTAAAGTTGCTTATGATTTTAATACATTTTCGTAGATGATTCCCATTTTATATTAGTATACTTTAATTTGTATATGGATCTATTTATCACATTTTACTTGTGTCATGGTTGAAAAATGACAAATGTCTTATTATTTGGTTTGATAAATTTGGTTGGGTATGGCTGAGACATAAGTTGTGAATTGGTTGTGTTTGTTGGAACGGTGGACGATGGAAATATCCAAGTTTTAGGGGAGGTTCTGCCGAAATATTTCTAAACATTTTGGATAAAACTTAGTGAAAAAATTATAATTAGTGTTATATCTTGTTTCTAACTTTTTTGTTTCGGTTTTTCTTATTTACAGGAGTGCTGAAATGGTGACCATATGCTACCTTGAGGGCTCAAGAATGTTTTGATGCATAGAGACACTAATCTATGTTAGAACTTTTATGTTTTGGTTGAACTAATCAATGTACTCACTAGCTAATGTTATTTTGTTTCAAGACAATTTTAGCTAAAAGGATCTTGTTTGACTTATGTATGTTTTTGCATATTATCTAAATGTAAACTTGCTTATTAAAATCGTTAATATATTAGTTAATTTAAAAAATAATTTAGTAAATTATGCATGTAATTTGTAATAAAAAAAGTTGTTATTAAATAATTAATTTGCTTTCGTAACTAAAGAAAAAAATGTTACAAAATCATGTTACATTTTGTAACAAAATTTTTTGATAGGAAAAGAATTGACTGTCACGAAAAATACCTTCAAGATCAAAATTTGTTACCACTTTTGTAACGGCTTCTGGTTTTTTGTATCAGAAAAAATTGTTACAAAATATGGTATTGAATTGTAATAGTTCCATTTTTCGTTACAAAAACTTTTTGTAACGGGACTTACTGCAATGGACCCTTTTTTTGTTACAAAAAACTTTTGTTTCAAAATTTTGACGTTTTGTAACAATATTTTTTTGTTACAAATGCGCCTTTTTCTTGTAGTGTGAGATAAAATTAAAGGTGAGAAGGATGTCTTTAATTTAATATAGTATTTTGTACAGAATTTGTTGCTTGAATTCTCCAATAAAGTTGTGGACAATGGTGAATCTGAAGTGTTAGAAAATGCTATTACACCACTCAAGCGACTATCTTCGGAGTCGAAAAATTCGTAGGTGGAAGGAAAAATCTTAACTTACAAGAAGATCAAGATTAAGAATGAAAATTGAGAATTTGGATATACATGTTTTGGAATTCTTTTTTAGAGTCTATCTAATAGAATAATTGTCAAACATGTTTGTTTTAGTAGATAAACATTATTTTTTCTTGAGTTGTTTTTTTTTGTTTTTTTATATTTTTATGTTTGGAATTTAGATTTTTTTTTAAATATAAATTAAAGTTATTTGGTTATTAGTTATGATTTTATTTTTCAATTCAATTCACACCGTTGATATTTTGTTAATTTCTGATTTAGTCTTTAATGTCATAACTCATAAAGTTATAAATTTCTCATATGAAATATTGTTGATACAATTAAGTTAATTATTAATGTATACTTATTTTTTAAAAAAATCCAATTCTAATTTTTAATTAAAGTATTATGTTTAAAATTTTAAATTTAAATTCAAAATATAAGTTTTTTATTTTTAAGTAAGCAAATGGGTTTAAGAATATTTTTTAAAAATTTATATAATTTATAAGCAAATATGCTAATTACAAAAGATTATATTAAAGTAAATAGAATTACCAATCTTATTAAAATGTAATGTTATTTATACTATTAAAAAAAATTTTAATTTAACATTCCTTTATAGTTAATTCTATCTCTAATGTTGTTCCGACAAAATTAAATTAATTTAATATTCTAAACAAATTTAAATATTTTTTTAAATTTATGTAATTTATAAGGTTATTAATTTTTATATTGTATTTAATTTTATTTATTTTTATTGATAAATAATAGGATTGATACTATTTATGAAGAAACTAAAAAAAATATTCTTAAATTAACAAATTCCTATATTCTTAATGAACAACGATAGTTTAATTAGAAAATTTTATTTAAAATTTTAAAATTTGCACTAGCTAATTAGAAAATTCTATTTAAAAATTTGAAATTTGAAATTCTAATACTAATTACTAATTAAGTGACTTCTTAACCGTTTCGATTTTTAAATTTAAATTTTTTTATTTGTCACATTTATAATATTTTCTGATTAGATTAAAAGAGTTTTATATTTTAAAATAATATTAAATTTTAATTTTTCTCATGTCATTATTTTGAAAGGAGCGTAAAATAAAAATATTAATTAATTAATTAATTAATTTAATGATAAAATCAGGAGTGATATATATAGGAGATTAGGATTCAAGATGTAGTTGTTAGGGATGAAATCTGTGCTTCCAAATCAGATAAATGTGTCATTCTAGCTATCCGCGTCTTTCACAGGTAGCATGAGATACATATTTCATAATTATCAAGATACTCTAGCAATTTGTAAGAAATATATGGATATCCTGATCTCTTAATCACAATGACATGTAACTCGAGTTGGTAAGAGATTGGTAGAGTTAATAATCCAAAGAACTTAAAGGTTGAAAACTGACCAGATATATTATGTAGAGTGTTCAAAATTAAGCTTGACATGATAACCTCCGATTTTAAGCAAGGGATACCATTCGAAGTGCAAGATACATGTATTGCTCATCATTTAACCTTATTTTTAGAAAATTTTTTCGTTAAATTATTTGCATAGTTATATATTTATCAAAGTATATATATAAAATAGATAGTTTATTTATAACATATTTTTTTTATCTTTTTATTATAATGATGTATATGGTAGAATTCTAAAAGAGAAGTCCACTACATATTTATATACTTTGTAGTTGAGTGGAGACCACAAAATAACAAACACAACTTAAATTGACCGATTAATATTGTTAAGATTGTTCGATCATGTTTGACACCCAAAATTGTTTAGAGCTATGTCTACATATATAATTCATGGACCATTTGCTCAAAATCTCCCTACATGAAAGATGGGTACTACACCAAATATTATCTTAAAGTATTCAATAACACCACAGCTATTAATGATAGTGGATACCGATCATGTAGAAGATAAGACACAAGAGTATTAAGTGAAAGGAAGAGATTCCATATGGATAATAGGAATGTAATTTCTTACAACGCATATCTATTAATGTCTTATCAAGCGCATGTTAACGTAGAGTACTACAACAAATCAAATACTATTAAATATTTGTTCAAGTATATGAATAAAGGTTCAGACAAGGTGGCAGTTGAGGTTTCAAAAGAAACTTTCAGTGGAGAGGATGCTCAGATTATTATGAGGTCAAATAATTTTTTAATTGCGGGTACTTGTCTGCACGTGAGGCTGTGTGGAGAACTTTGACATATGATATTCATTAGAGATGGCTTTCAGTGATGAGATTAACCTTTCATTTGTCTGAAAAGTAAAATATCATCTTTAAAGACAATGACAATCTTAAAAAAATCATGGAATAAGAGAAAGAAACAGATATGATGTTCTTAGAATGGATGGAGGCCAACAAAGAATTTAAAGCAAGTCAAACTTTAACGTATGTTGAGTTTCCAAATCAATTTTTATGATAGAAAAAAAAGGGAATGACATTCACGCAAGAGAGAGTATTCTATTGTGAGGTTAAACTATGTTCTACCGGGTATAGGTGATATCTATTATATGAAAATTTTGTTAACTGTTCAAAAAGGTTGCACAATATATGAGTCTATTATGACAGTTAATAGGATTATATATCCTAACTTCCAAGATACTTTTTATTCATTGGGACTACTGTATGACGATAGAAAATTCATTACAGCTATTAATGAGGTTTGGTCATCAATTGAGAAAACTATTTGTGATGTTATTGATATCTAATAGTGTTAGCAAACTAAATTGTATTTAGAATGCAACTTGGACATTATTAACTGACGGGATACTATATAAGAGGAGAAAAATATTGAAAAAATAAGGTATTTTATTGTGGTAATTAAATCATTCTCACATGTAAGACTTTACTTGCCAAAATCATTATTCACCTATGGACAGCTTTACGTTGCTTTGTCAAGAGTTAAGAGTCGCAATGGCTTGAACATTCTGATTCTAGGCTAAGATAGCAATCCAAAGTCATCAACAACAAATGTCATGTTCAAAGAAGTTTTTAATAATATTTAGGTAAGAAAAATAGTATTTTCGTTTTAGTAACATGTTATGATTTATACTTTTGTACGAATATTTGTCGTAAATTTAACTAATTTATCTATAACTATACTTTTAGACTTAAAAATGAAATGTGTAACATAGAGCACAACATTATATGGCAATTGTTTATCTAATGATGTTAGTAAAACATTCTATTATCGATAAACTTTTGTTAGTATTTTGGTATAAAGTTTAGTGCAAAATTAATATGCTACCAATACAGTTATATATATTCTTATCTTTCTAGGTCTTTTTTTTTATCGTTCAAGAATATTATAAATTTTAAACTATTTTATTTATATTTTATTTTAAATAAATATAAAATAACATATTCAATATACTTATATTTTAATTATGATGATAGTATTATACTAAAGTTAAAAAATTTATGATTATAAAATAATATTTTTAATTTATCATGTCAAATTAAAATATAAGTCCGTGCATCGCACGTGTTTAACACTAGTACACAACGTAACTAAAGCGATGTTCTCTCAAAATAACAGAAAATAAGTCACATTGTATTTTATTAATGAGGAGAACAACTTCCATTACTCCCTAGGGTACTTGTTACAAAATAATGTTCTTCAGTTTGAAAAATGCAGTGGTGAATAAAGTATCCAAGGAGTCGATAGGTTGTAACATTATGGATGTCTACGCAGACGATATGTTAATTAAGACTAGAGATGGAAAAAGGCCAGATTTAGACTCTTATAAAAGCCTTATTATGTTAATAGGTTTAGTCCAAACTCACTAATTAGCCTTATTGGTCTGTCAGGCCTGTCTGGGCCTTTTAATACATAATTATATGACATTTATATATAAATATGTGTATTAAAAAATATTTTTTTAAATAATTTTTTTATTTTTGTAAAAAAAAATTAGCATGCCTTTTAACAGGCTTCAAGCCAGGTCAGACTAAATAACAGGCAAAGCTTAATATTTTAAAAAAAGTCTATAGTAGGCTGCAGGCCAGGCTCAGGTCAATCAACTACATGACAGGCCAGACTTGTTAAGAGCAAAGCCTGACCTGACCTGTTTCCACCCCTAATTAAGACTCAGTTGGCACAAGATTTAATCTTAGATATTCGGGAAGTCGTCTTTGCTTCTTTTTGCCAATATCAAATGTACCTCAACCTAGCCAAGTGTGCCTTCGCAATTAAAGCAGGAAAAAATTTTTCAGTTTCATGATAATGCAAAAGGGATTGAGGCTAATTGTAGCAGCACAGCAATTTATTTATGGATATTGTTCATTTTGATATTTCAAACCTCACAATTTTGTTATTGAAAAAGGGACGAAAACTACACAATCTATCAAAATGCATTTACAAAGTCGATGTGGGATTTCGTACTAATCTAGATTATTAAAATATAATTAGGTTTAATTAGATCAATTAGCATCAATTATAATTATTTAGCATATTTGTATACTCATGGTAAGATATTACGCTTTTATTACTTTGATTTTTCTAGCATTTATATATACCCTTGTATATTGTATTATTTTAAATATACTCAATAATAAATAACCCTTTTTTCATATTACTTTTTTGTTTTCTATCATAGTATCAAGAGCATAGGTTGTTTTTTCTTTTTCTTAATGGAAAATAGTTCATAGCCATTCATGTTTTCTTTTTTCGACAGCATTTTTGTACTTGTTTTTTTTATCATTTTTCCGACATTGTCCTTTGTCAGTGACCACACCACCATCTTTGTCTCGTCGTTCTATGTCCAACGAGCTCAATAGAGCTTCTCTTCTTCATCAAAATTTCTTGCCTAGTCTTGAAGATGCTCTCTCTCATTTTAAGTCTGAAGAAACGCGCCTAGAGTTAACTCGCTCTAAGAGTGAAATTATTTTTGTATTACAGACAGAAAGGGTAAATTTTGCCGAAACTATAACCGTTCTAGTCACCTGCTCCCAGACTATCCCTCTATTGAATGTCAAAAATACAATCGAAAATGACACATTGGCTTCAATTGCCCTATGTTGTGTTTGCCATTATTGCAAGCTCTCGGAACACTTGATTACTACCTGTCCTACTCACCCACTACGTCCTGATCAGACCAAGTATCATTCTCATCCCAAATTCTCCAAGAATGTGCCTCCTGCTTCTGCTGCTAATGAATCCACCAGCTTTACTTCTCTCAACCCGTCCCCTGTATCTCCATATATTATTGAGTCTCTTCTTAAGAAACTTCTCTCCTTTTTTTGGTAATACTCCTACTGCTCTTTCCACTCCTCCACGTAATTATAAATGGTATTTTAATTCTGGTTACTTTCATCACATATCTCCTTTGTATCATCTTTTCTCGTTTTTGTCTACCACTACAAATGCACCTTCTGTCAACATTGTTGATGGTTCCTTCTTGCATGCGACACATAAGGGTTTTATTTCATAGTAAAATCTTAATCTCCCTTATACTTACTTTTTCCGAAATTAAAATTTAATCTTATCTGTGTTGGTCAACTTGTTGATCTTGGTTTTGATATCAATTTTTCTATTTCTGGTTGTCGTGGGCAGGATTATTGGATGAGACAAATCATCAAGACTAGATGTAAGGTCGAAAAGTTGTTTGAACTCGAGAATCTTCATGTTTCTTCTAGGTCAAATCTCTGTGTTATTTCTTCTCTATCTATCTTTCACTTGTGTCATCACCATCTTACCTGCAACTCCTTAGAAAAATGTGTCCTCTTGTGTCTAAGGGATTTTAGGTTAAGTTAATAATGAGTCTTTTGATTGCATTTCTTATCAAACTGCAAAATAATCAGCTTTATCTTTTCAAAATAATTTATCTCTTTCTTGCTTTTCTTTTGATCTTATCCACTTTGATGTTTGGGATCCACTCCCACCGCTTCTATGGGAGGGACTCAATACTTTGTAGTATTTATTGATGATTATTCACGTTTTACTTGGGTTTATTTGATAACTAATTGCCATGAGTTGCCTTGGATTTATATTAACTTTGCCACTATGATTAAAACTCAGTTTTCCAAGGTCATTAAAGTTTTTTGATGTGATAATACTATGGAATACCGTGACTCCAAAATTTTAAATTTTCTTGCTAAGTATGGTACTTTCTCTGAGTTTTCTTGCCCTAGTACATCTCAACAAAATGGACAGGTTGAACGCAAACATCGTCACATTCTTGACTCTGTTCATGCAATGCTTATTTCTTTTGCATGTCCTGAGCGTACTTAGGGTGAAGTTATTCTTACTGTTTTTCATGTTATCAATAGACTTTCTTTTTCTGTCCTTGGTAACATTACTTTCTTTGAGCGTCTTTATCATACTTCTCTAGGATTACAACTCTCTTCGAGTTTTTGGTTGTGTCTGTTTTGTTTTTCTTCAGCCTCGTAAACATAATAAACTTGAACGTCAGACTCGCATGTGTTGTTCCTTGGTTATGATACTGAACACAAGGGTTATTGATCCTATCTTTTGACGTATTTGTATATCTCGTCATGTTGTATTCTGGGAGCATCACATGTTCTCTAGCTTCTCCTCATTTGAGTCCATTCCCTCTATTTAGGCACCATTTTTTACTAATCCCAACGTTGATCTTTTTTCTAATGATGATAATATAGGTTCTATGTCAAGTCATCCTCTCGATCCTTTCACTCTTCCGCCTTCTCCACCTCCCGATGATTCCAAACCAAACGATGATCTTGTTCCTGCTATCATGTTTCCTTCCTCCACTCATTCTTCTAGAGTAAGAAATTCACCTTCTCATCATTTTGATTATCATTGTTTTTCTACTATTTTTTATCACCATGAACCTAAGTCATGCTGAGAAGCCTCCACCAATCCAAATTGGCAGCAAGCAATGCAGGAAGAAATTCAAGAACTAGAAAAAGTACACATTTGGGACTTGGTTGATCCTTCTTCTGATTAAGAAATTATGGGTAGTAGATAGGTATATAATATCAAGACTCGCTCTGATGTTTCTATTGATCATTATAAGGCACGATTGGTTCCTCAAGGATGTACACAAGAATATGGTATTGATTATGAACAAACTTTTCTCCTGTTACTCGTCTCACTTCTTTTCGTGCTCTCCTTGTCATTGTTGCAGCAAAAAAATGGTCTCATAGTCAGATGGATATGAAAAATGTATTTCTTAATGGGGATTTAAAAAAGAAGGTCTATATGAGACCACCCCCGAGATATCCGTGTCCTTCTAGCAAAGTCTATCTTCTTCGTAAGGTACTTTATGGTCTTAAGTAAGCTCTTCGTGAATAGTTTAAAAAGTTTAGCACCACTATATGCAATCTCGGTTTCACTTGCAGCCCTCATGAGAATGGTCTCTTTATTTGTAAAAGTAAACGTGGGGTTTTTTCTTTTTTTTTTTTTTACTTTTGTATGTTGATGACATTATCATTATTGGAGATGATGTTGATGGTATCACCAATCTTAAAGCATTCCTCTACCATACTTTTGAGATGAAAGATCTTGGTTTTCTCAGTTATTTTCTTGGTCTTGAAGTCATATCCTCTAATGACGGTATCTATCTCTCTCAAACTAAGTATGCTTCTAATCTTCTTGGTCAAGCCAGCATTACAGATAGTCGCACTGAGTCTATTCCTCTTAGGCCTAAAGTATGATTTACTCCTATGGATGGCAATGTTTTGGATAATCCTCCTTTTTATCGACAATTAGTTGGAGGTCTCGTCTACTTGACTATCACACAACCAAATATTACCTATCTCGTTCATGTTCTTAGCTAGTTCTTGTCGGCTCCTCGTACTACTCATTATACAGTAGTTCTTCACATTCTTCACTACATCAAAGGCACTCTGTTTCATGGCCTTTATTTTTTTGCCCATTCATCTTTAACTCTTCAAGCGTACTCAAATGTTGATGGGCTGATGATGCCACTGATCGTCATTCTACTATTGGTTATTGTTTGTTTCTTAGTGACTTTCTCATTTTCCAGTGAGCCAAGAAGCAAACATTCATTGCTCGATCAAGCACCGAAGTAAAATATTGTGCTCTCACTGACACCACTGCTGAGATTGTCTCGATTTGTTGGCTTCGTGAAGACTTGGGTGCCCCTCAATCGTCTCCAACTGATGTGTATTGTGATAACCACAATACTATTCAAATTATTTATAATGATACTTTTTATGAACGCACTAAACACATTAAGATTGATTGTCACTTTGTCCATAAACGTCTCTTTATTGATACTGTTCGTCTCGTAGCTGTTGGAACTCTAGATCAGACTGCTGATATCTTCACGAAGGCTCATCATCTTACTTGTTTTCAAACTCTAGTATTCAAACTCAAGATGGTATCCTTACGTGTATGTAAAGACTTTAATCAGACAAGAGAGATAGTAAAGAAAAATATATTTTCCTACATATAGAGGGATAAATTAATAACAAGTATTCAAGTAATGACTTATTATACCATTCTCACAGGTTTGAAATTAGAATTTTATGATGGTGGACTCGTGGTTGTTGTTGTTGTTGTAGTATTTGGTATTTTAAAATTACTGTTGAACCTGAGCAAAATTTTTTGTTGCTGGATAACATCATTAAGTTGAATTTTGTTGCTGGATAACATCACTGGGTTGAGTTTAATACTTGAATAGTTGAATTTGTTGTTGTGTTGCTTAAAAATCACTTAGCTAAATCTTTTGTTGCTGTAAATTTTTTTGTTCCTTTGCCAAGTATATTGATTTTTTTTTGTTGAATGGAAAATTTAAGATGGGTGTATAGTTTCTGTGATAAGGATATTGATGCTTTGATAAGCATGTGCTTATGCCTTTGGTTGGTAATGTAATAGGGTTTTGAATTTCAGCAGATTGTTGATATTGGCAAAACTCTGCCATTGTTCATGGAGCTTCAAACCTTAGGTGACAGGACGTGAAGAACCATGCTCTGCAAAGTGTCTTGTTTTTAATATTGCAGGTCTCATTTAATTTGAGTTGAACCGTTTGGTTATGTTGCCTGTGTAATTTCCTCACATGTTTGTGCTAACTGAACAATTTGAAACTATAGGTACCAGAGACAGTAAAGCTCAAATTTTCTAGACAATTTTTTAGAATTGCATTAATTGACATCATATTGTTATTGTTGGTCGTCTTTTCAGGTGTGTGGCACTTATTAGAAACTTCTCCATAAGAAAGAAGATGTATGGACATTATAGAGTTTGTAATTTGTAGTTTATATTTTAAAGATTTATAATTCCTTATTTTTCTTGTCCTATATATCTATCTAGTTCATTAGGATTCTTCAATGTGTCTTGTTAGTTTGTACTTTAAAGTTTATATGTTGAAGATTTATAAAACAATCTTAGTTAAATGAAAGATATCTGAACTATCTATGTTATTATATATTATATGAATGTTGACTTGTTGAGTAAATTAGTTAATATATTAATTAATTAAAAAATAATATAATTTGGCAAATTATGCGTGTAATTTGTATTAAAAAAATTATTACGAGCGCCTTTTGCTAAAACTCTAGTAGTTTCTTAAAAAATCGCTTCGGATATGAAACTTTGAGTATTTAGAGATGTTTTCGCAGACATTGGTAAAATAATCATAAGACTTGGGCCATCATCTTGACTCGAAATGCAAGCTTCGGATTAGGATTCTGATCGGGTTACCAAGCCAGTTGGCGTAGCACCTTATGTCTCTACGGATCTCGATTAGCCTCTTCTATGGAAGAAGGTTTTTTTTTTGTACTGCTTAGCCTAAGAATTCCACTGTAAATAGTGTTTGGTAACTAAAGAAAAAAAATGTTACAAAATCAAGTTACATTTTGTAACAAAATTTTATGATAGGAAAAAATATATTGTCACCAAAAATATTTTGAAAATCAAAATTTGTTATTACTTTTGTAACGACTTTTGGTTTTTTGTATTAGAAAAATTTGTTACAAAATATTACCTTGAATTATAACAGTTCCATTTTTAATTACAAAAACTTTTTGTAACGGGACATACTGCAACGGCTTCTTTTTTTGTTACAAAATCCTTTTGTTTTAAAATTTCGATTTTTTGTAACAATTTTTTTGTTACAAATATTACTTTTCTTGTAGTGTAGATCAATTAGCATCAATTATAAGTATTTAGAATATCTATATATTTATTGTAGGATATTACGGTTTTATTGCTTTGATTCTTCTAGCCTCTATATATACCGTTGTATATTGTATTTGATGTCTAGGCATCTTTAGTATTTTTTAGATTTTTTTTCATTAGTTTTCTTAGATCTTAATCAAAATTCTTATATTTTCTAGTGAAATTTCAAAACTAATAAAGTATTTAGAATTGTTTTAGTATTATTGTATTTTCAGGAGTTTTTGTTCTTAAAGTAATCAAGAATTAAAGCCTTTTTGACAAGAAAACACAAATACAATCTAAGGGAGGCCCAAGCAAGACCCAAGACCTTAAAACTGGATGCCCAAAAGATCACAATGGGGGCCCAGCATCCATCACCAGCCGCACAACGTCCATGCATAGCCGCCCGGCGTCTCCTTCACCAAAGACCAGCGTCCCATTTTCTTATTAAAGATAAAAGTTGATATTATTTATAATTCCAAGCTACAAATAAATGAGACAAACATTCTTAGCTTTCGAATCCTAAAAAAAAGGTTGAAATTTTTCACCCAAATTTCTCAAATAAATAAGAAAGTCGAACATCACAATTATAAGCTTTCAAAAAGAAAAGTTATCACGTCATGATAAATAGCATTTAAAAGTCTAACAAAGCGACTTAAGAAGTCCAGCGGGTTAATATTCACCAAAAAAGTAATGTAGTTACAAAATAAATACAAAAGGTAGATTACATGAAAGATTGGCTCATTCAGCTGGCCACAATTTGTCTATCCACAATTTGTCGAACGATTGGTGGCGACATGCTAGACAGAGACAAGCACCGAGAGAGATAGGGGTAACTTGATGCATGTGGTAATGACAAATGAGGAGAGCTTCAAGTTTAGAAAAAGAGACCGATAGTGAGAGTGACTAAGAGAAGTGAGAACAGAGAGTATGAAAGAGTAAGAGTGTGGGTGAGGCTGCCTCTAAAGCTCAGAGACTAAAACCTTAATTTTTCTTATTTATGTCCTTATAAGAAATACTAGAAATACTATTTTTTTAAAATAATATATATATAGTAGGCGTGTCAGCCCCTCTCACCCTGCCCTACCAAAACTCGTGGGTTTGGTAGTGTGAGCAAAACGAATAATTTTAATTTGACGGGTTCAAAATTTTAACCCAGCCCATCATTTTTGGTGGGTTTGGTGGATCGACGTGGTATGCTCGACCTGTTTTACATGATTGGGAGGAAAGATTATCCCTAATTCCTAATATTTGTCAAGTTATTATTGGTTCACATTGGATGGGTGATGCACCACTATTTCGTGGTACATTTTATGCTGAATTGAGGGGATTTTATCACCTTTTTTCACACTTATTCAATGAAATAGCATGGTATTGTAATTCTCCCTTAATTTGTGCTTAAGTGTGAAAACATGCTTTTTAGGCCCTTAATTGGTTAATTTTAATTCACCTTTGATTCCACTAGATGCCTTGATGTGTCTGTTAGTGAATTTAGGTTGAGAAGGCTAGGAATGGATCAAAGGAGTGAAGAGAAAAGTATGCAAAGTGGAGAGATCATGGAAAATCAAGGATTGGGAGTGCATTCATCGACGCGCACGCGTTGAACGACGCGCACGCAGGAATATGAAGTCGCATGGCGACGCGTTGATGGTATTTTTGTGGAAAACTGAATTTCCCAAAACACCTAAAACTAACCGGCAAGTGTACCGGGTCACATCAAGTAGTAAAACTCACTTAGAGTGAGGTCGATCCCACAGGGATTGATGGATCAAGCAACTTTAGTGGGTGATTAGTTTAGTCAAGCTAACATTGAAGTGAAATTTGATGAAATGTAGCCAACAGAAAGTAAACAACAAGGAAAATTAAAGTGCAGAAAGTAAATTGGACAGAAACTTAAAGAGCAAGAAATATAAATTGCAAGAATCTTAAATGACAAGAAATATAAATTGCATGAAATATAAAGGGGAGTGGGTGCTGGAAATTAAAATTCAACAGGAAAGTGTAAATAGCAATCAAACATAGAAGTAAAAGGTGCAAAATCATGCAACAGATCTAAACAGAAAAGGGAAATTGCTTGAAGAATTCAAAACAGAAAAGCAGTGCTTAATTTGCAGCAATTTAAAAGTGGTTCAAGATCTCAGGAGTAGAAGAGACTAGAAAACAAGTCTAGATCTCAAATCCTTCCTTGATCTAACAAGAACAATTGCAAAATGAAAATGGAAGAGTAAATTGCAGAAGAAGAACAAGAGAAGTTGCAGATGGAGAATGAAAACAGAATTCCTTCCAATCTCAATCCAAAAATTCAAAACAGAGAAGAAAACTAAGAAAGAAAGCAAAATGAAAACTAAAGAGTGCACAACTCCCTATTGGAGCTAGCCTCTTTTCTAATCGAGCTCCCTAACAAAGATGAAAATGATGCATTATATAGGCTTTACAAAATGAAAATGAAAATGAAATGAAAAACAAATTACAATTAAATGAAATTCCTAATCTAATTGATCCTTGTGCCTTTGAGTGATGATAATGGGCTTAGCTTGCTTTGGATTTGAGAAAGAGTGGGTCTGGATGGCCTTGGTTCAATTGATGAAGAATTGTGTTCAAAGAGAATTTTAATTGAATTTTGGCCCATGTGAAAATTTCTCCCAGGAGGATGCTCAGCTCACAAAGTGAGCTGAGCTTTGAGACTTAGTGTGGGGAGGCCTTGCGTAGCGTGCTGTTGCTTGGGGGAGGCATCAGGGGAAAGCTCAGCTCACAAAGTTAGCTGAGCATTGGTGCCTTGGTGCCAAATTTGTTGCGGGCCTTGTGTTGCTGGACCGTGCCAAATTTGTTGCGCACTCCACTCTTGGTCCATGTCAATTGGTTGTGGGATGCACCATGAGTAGCGCTCAGCTCTCCAAGTGAGCTGAGCATTGGAGCTTCCAAAGGGAGGTCCCAAGTTCAAGCCTTGGTGAAAGCATTTGGGGAGCAATTTTCCTTGATTTTTCATGAAGAAAAACATGACAAAGCTCTCCAAGTGAGCACAACGCTCTCTAAGTGAGGCGCTATTAGAAGCGCCTCTTTGCCTTGGAGTGAGGCTCCCTCTTCGAATCTTGGTGGTTGCACTTTGGTCTATTTTTGTTTATTTTTAGCCCTTAAAGATGCATTTCGTTCGTGCCCCAATTTCATGCCAAATATGGGTTGCCATACATCGTTGAAAAGCTCTGAATGTCAGCTTTCTAACGCAACTGAAAGCACATCAATCGGACATCTGTAGCTCAAGTTATAGCCCTTTGAAGGAGGCATGGTCATGCTGTGAGCGCCCATATTTTAACTTAGCGAAAATTTTGCTTCCAAGCTCATCTTTGCATCAGGGTAATGCTCAGCTCACTTGGAGAGCTGAGCTTTGTATGCTGATTGCCTATTTTCCTTTTATTTGATCATGGGCCACGCTTTTAAAAGCGTGGCCTAAGGCTCCAAAGTGTGCTCCAACTTCAAAGTGTTCCCCAAAGCTCTTTTTTTCTCCTTTTTAGCTTATTTTGTGCTTCTTTGCTTCTTTTTCTTCTTATTTCCTACATGATTTATAAAATTAAAAGATCAAAGAAATATATCAATTAAGTACAAAAGCATTCAATATTTAAGCACAAATCATTAATTTCTTGTATGAAAAAGCATAGAAAAACATGACATGGTGACATGTCATCACCCTACAGAGTAGAAAAGCCAGAGCCATACGGAGTTTTTCACCTGCGTCATCCTTCAAGCTCTAAATTCATAAATTAAATCTCAATGGACATTGCCTAAAGCTTTATCATGGTGATAAAATGAAGGATCACAAAGAGCTAGAGGTTTTCCTCTTGGAAGACCCACCAATAGAAGCAGAATGAGCCTGAAGAACGTCCAACTTAAGGACGTAAAAGCAAAGTGCTGGGTAGGAGACAATTTGATGCAATCATCCAAAAAGATTGAAACAATTTGTTGCAAGGCAACACCAAACTTAGAATGTAACCATCCATTATGCCAATTTATTGAATTTAAACAAAGCAAAGAAAGAAATGTACCTACGGTCTACCTGTTCTTCACTTTCTTCCTCTTCTTCCAATTTGTTAAGAGGAATGACCTCAATGGGGGAGAAGATTCAGCTATTGCCCTCTGTCTTGGTTTCCTCTCAGCAAGCTTTCTTTTGTACATGGCTTGATTGAGCTTGCTTGCTATTGGTCCAGGGGTTGGATTGCTTGTGGTTGACCTCCTCTTGAATGTTGTCCTTGGTAGCTTAGTCACAATCCTCTTCTTGGTGCTTTTGTTAATTGCCTTCACTTCCTTGAATCCAAGTCTTGGTTGCAGTGTGATTATTGGAGTTTTGTCTTCATCCTGAGCCTTTTGAATTGGTGGCTCAATGAGCTCTTCCTTCATGTACTTCTCTGCCCCACTTGAGTGTGAATTTTCTTGAATGACTTCCTCACTTTTTTGTTCCTCCACTCCTTTCTTTGCACTCAACATTTGACTTAATAGTTTTTTTATGGAGGAGGTTTGTTGTTCTTCCCAAGATTTTTTCATCTCCTCTTCATATTTTTTTATCACAGATTCGAGGAAAGTTTGTGAGGGTTGTGAATGTTCATATTCCTTTGTCACCTCAAGTGCAGTTTCATTTTCAACCACCTCATTCTTCATTGAAAGTTCACTTGATGCAGTAGCCTCCTCATCTTGCTCTTTCACTTTATCCTTCACATCCATCAATTGGTCTTCATTTTCCTTGCTTCGTAGTTCTAAGTGTTTCTCTGTGTCCTCCAATTGCTCATCCATCTCCTGAGAAATGATTTCTAGTTCTCTCCAGGATTGTTGCTCTTCCTCCACCATCCTGTTGAACATGGACTCAAGTTTTGAGAGTCTTTGGCTCGTGGAGGTTTGTGTTGAGGCGTATTTAGGTGATGAATAAATTTCAAATGTAGAAGTAGGAGGTGAGGTTGGACAATTTCTCATGTGAGTTGACTGCTCAGGATTTGCAGTTTCTTGGAAACACTCCCAGCCACCATTGGAATAATGACTTGAATCATTTTATGGTGGAAGGAAATATTCCATATGATTTTCTTTCTCATCTTGTGTTTCTGAAGCAATTCTCCATGGATTGGAGTGCTTAGAATTTGTATTTTCTTGGTGATATTCCCAGCCACCATTAGAGATTGGTGATAGTGGGCAATATCCCATAAAATTTTTTTGATCATAAGATGATTTGAACTCCATTTGAATTTTGGAAAACACAACACCAAGGAAAATTAAAATTACTCATATCAGAGATGAGAATTTCTTAGTGAGGAAAAAACTCAAACACCTTGGTTTCAATTTAAAACAGAAAACAAAAATAAAGAAAATGCTTGATCTAGACTTCTCACCCACTTAATCATTGTTGATCTAAATCAATCCCCGGCAACGGCGCCAAAAACTTGATGGTATTTTTGTGGAAAACTGAATTTCCCAAAACACCTAAAACTAACCGGCAAGTGTACCGGGTTGCATCAAGTAGTAAAACTCACTTAGAGTGAGGTCGATCCTATAGGGATTGATGGATCAAGCAACTTTAGTGGGTGATTAGTTTAGTCAAGCTAACATTGAAGTGAAATTTGATGAAATGTATCCAACAGAAAGTAAACAGCAAGGAAAATTAAAGTGCAGAAAGTAAATTGGACAGTAACTTAAAGAACAAGAAAGTAAAATAGCTGAAATTTGAATTCCAAGAAATGTAAATTGCATTAAATGTAAAGGGGAGTGGGTGTTGGAAGAACTGATATTCATACTTTGTTGTTTTCCTTTTTGTAGGAGATCTATTTCCTCAGAAAGTCAATTATAAGGAACTTTCTGAGGATGACAAAGAAATTTTTAGAAGATTCCAGGGTAAGACCCTTAAAAGTCTTACAGATGAGATGATGGATATTGGCGTTGGTAACGAAGAGGATCGCCTAATGTTCAAGAGGATTTTCATCCTCTATATACAGATGGCGTTCCTTTTACCAACAACAATAAACAAAATCTCGCATGTGCACCTGGCCCCAATTTTTGAGATGGACACCATAACAGAGTGAAACTGGGGAGGGCATGTTTTGAGTTTTATCGTCAAGGGCATAACCAACTACAAGGAGAAAAAGAAAAAGGCAATTGATGGCTGCCTCTTTGCCCTGATGATAATTTACTTTCATCTTTCTAAAAATAAAGGTAAGAAGAGGGCTGAAAGACCGCCAAAACCCTGGATTGCCAACTGGAGTAAGGAGCAGTTGGTCGAAAGAATGAGTGCGGAAATAGAGAAAAATATGGTAAGTGAACATAATATGTTGGGTGTATTTTATTTACCTGAACGCTGCTAACTAAAATTTCTAATATTTCAAGGGATTGTAAAGATGGCGCAAACAAGGGAGAAAATGAAAAAAATAGAGAAAAAAGAAAAAAAACAAGAAATAAAAAACACAAAAAAAAAGAAGGCAACTTCAACATCGTCTTTGGAGACAGAAACAACTGATAGTGACAATTCTACCTTTGAGTCTGAGACTCAAGAAGACTCAGACGATTCACCAAGAAAACAACCCAGCAAAAAAGGAAAAAAGTAAGTACCATACTTGGGTGTGTTTTCTTTATCGAGTTGGGTGTATTTTGTGGAATCATTTGGGTGTATTTTCTTTATCAAGTTGGGTGTATGTTGTTTATTAAGTTGGGTGTATTTCGTTTGTTGTGTTGGGTGCCCCCCCCCCCCCAACAACTTGAAAAAAGCACACCCACGCTTCCCCCAACTCCATCTAAAATGTAAGTTCATCAGAGTAAAATCAATCTTTTCTTATCATCCGTATATTATTACTCTTATAATATGTTATACATGATCACGCAGTTATCCAGCCGCAGAAGACGCTGATGCGCTGATGATGATGGCACGGACAGCATCGTATGTTCCTAAAACAAATCCAATGTCATCATTCAGCCTTGGCTTGACTGATTCAAGTCAAGAAGAAGCAGCAACGCAGGAGGGAGCGTTAACACAGGAGGCAGACAGGGCAAAAACTCCAGAAACTGCAAATTTGCTAGAACAATTAGAGGATTTGGTACAAAAAATAGCAAGAAGTACGGCGAAAGAAGAAAGTAAAAGTCCACAAATTCAAAAGGAGACTGGCGGAGAAAGTTCTGGGAAGTTTGAAACTCCTGCGGGAATAAATCAGAATACGGGTGATATGAAAGAGAAGTGCTACATCTGGGGGACACGAGTGAAGACATACGCAGATGGCAATACTAACGAGTTTGACAACGTGTGCACTCTGATTGCCCAAGATAAATACATTTTGAAAAGAATGCACCTTGCATCGCTCCAGGCAGAAAGTTATATAGAAGTTGAGGTAATATTAGAATAACATTAATGTTTTTACACCAAAGTTAACTGCATTGTTTATTAATGTAAATTGATTTCGGCATATATTTCTAGATTGTATCTGCCATGTGCCTCATCCTCAACCAGAAAAATGATAAAAGGTTTCAAGAACAAGTATACTGTCTCCCCCCTAATATTGTGGTAAGTGTTACTTCTACAAATTTTGGGTGTATTTTCTGTATTCCTTAGGGTGTATATTCTCTGATGAACATGTCTGTTTTTGTATTCATTTGGGTGTATTTTTTACGTTCAATTGGGTGTAAGTTGTGTAGTCATTTGGGTTTATTTAAAGTATTCACTTGGATGTATTTTCAGCATTTCATTTGTTGCTTCACAATTGTTGCAGAACATGGCCGTTTCGAAGCACCCAAACGGAGAATTCATATCACCTAAAACCAATAAAGAATTCAGAGTGGAAGACTACCCAATGTTTATTCCCTTCATAGATGCAAAAAAAATTAACTTTACATCGATATGTAAGTTTTCATTTGTAAAATTTGTTAGTACCGTTCTTTACTTATATGCCAAATAAAATAACACACTGTTGAAATGTGGCAATCCTTCAGATTTTTGCGCCTGTTTGCTACTCAGGCCATTGGTGGTTATGGGTGATTGATACAACAAACCGGAGATTTTATATACTTGACCCGCTACACAAGAAAGCTCCAAGCAATGAGAGAAAGCAGCTTAATAAATTCACTGTAAGTTGGTTCTGTGTTCTTTATTTTAATAGATAGGTGTATTTCAATTCAATATAAGGTATATGTATGTTTTGCTTTGGGTGTAAGTATGATCCTTTGGGTGTATTTCATTCGGGTGTATTACTGATTTGTTTTGTTTTTTAAGGGATATGTAATTTCATGAATGAGAGCATATGCCGGCGGGGCACCTCTGAAGAAAAAGGAGAATGAGTTGGAAATTAAAGCAATATACGTTAATATCTCAGGCCAAAAATCAAGGTATAAATTTGTGACTCTGAACATTAAACTTTCCTAAATGAGATTTGTAATTTATTTTCTTCATTTTCAGCTATGACTGTGCTATTTAAGTTATGAAGTGGCTTGAGTTAATTGAGCCTGAAAACATTAAAAGAGCGAAGTATGAATGGGATAATTGGCCACAAGTAACTGTCTTTAAAACTATATAACTCTGTATTACTTTACTGAATTAATATTGTTGTTTAAACATAATATACTTTTTAATTGTAGGACGAGGTGGACCACTATATAGTAGAATATGCTTCGCGGATACTATTCAGTGAAATGAATAAAGAGAGAGATCAAGCAATTAGAGCAAGTAATGCAATAAGACTGTCCAAGCCATCCTCAGTATTATTGAGTCCATTTTGTCAGATAAATTCTACTGATATAAAAACTGAGTAATCTAACTGCTAGCTAGTTTGTAAATTGAACAAATGCTGCAAAAATTTGTCATTTATAAACAACTTCTATTCAATGAAATTTTTTTCCATAGTTAAACTGTCTGTGCTGTTAAACTGTCTGTGCTGTATTCAAAAGCTCTATATTACATGTGGTAAAATATGAAGGAAAACATCAAGGCAGATCTAAACACAAATTATAAACTTTTACACCCAACGGAAGTTTAATATACACCCAAGATTGCTTAAATATACACCCAAACTGTCTGTGCTGTTAAACTATCTGTGCTGTATTCAAAATGTATGAATTACAGGTACTATAATATGAAGAAAAACATCAAATCAAATATACACCCATAACCTGCGATTTTTTACACCCAAACAAAGTTGAATATACACCCTGAAATCTATCCCCCCTGATGCTTTGAGCCTAAAACCCTGAACCCTAAACACTTAAAACCTAAACCCTTATCCCTAACCTGTAAACCCTAAAACCCTAAACCCTAATATTATATATATGTATCTATATGTAAAATGTGAATCACAAGAAAATTCACAAAAATACACCCAAAAGAACAGTGCTTTTACACCCATATTCTGTAACTATACACCCAAAGAGTTATCCCCTGCTGCTGGTACCCTGAACTGATAATTCATAACATGTCCTTGATATTGGCTGTCCAACTTTGAACTTAGCCTATTTTTTGGACGTCCTCTTGTTCGAATCCTTGGTGGGCTTTGAAGCTCGTTAACGGATTCCAAGTTGGCGTCTTCGTGGGATAAAGAAGATGTCCCCTTCCTTTTGGCTTTTAATGATTTCATCTCAGCCATGACGTTATCGTACGCACGGTGCAGAATTGCAGTCAGCTCCTCCAATTCGGATGCAAATTCGCAAATATTTTGCGAACAAAAAACCAATTGGTCAAACCTCTTGCTTCTTGGCTCCAACAGTGGCTCGTCGTGGCTGCTCTTGATGTGTGTGTGTCGCCTCTTTACCTTCTTGCTCTATCGTTCCAGTATATATCTAGGTGACACTTGGCTTACTTGTTCAAAGCTTAACACGCTTAGTGCGTGACGACACAGTATCCCTCTCGACTCGAATAATAAGTATTGGCATTTTACCTCGGCTGCAACTGAGTCGTAAGTAACCACAAACTTGTTGAATATTGAGCTGGAAACTTGTTCTCCGACTTTGTATACTAAATAGCCTAGAGCGAAATTCGTTAATCTGGTGATGCAATTCGCCTTTCCTCTAAATTGCGCTTGGACTTCCCTAAACTTTTGATGAGTGTACACATCTTGAAACTGAGCTTCAATGGAGGATTTGGTTGCACACGGTATGACCGTATGAAAATCTGCAGCATCTGATTCTCTCTCTGCTTGCTCCCTGCTTCCGAGGCAATTATCGTATTGTTTGACGAATTGAATAAGCGAGCTGTTCCGGGTGATAAACTTGTTAAAAAAGGAATGTATGCTCTCGCTCCTTTGTGTGCTTCTCATCCCTGCCCAAAAGTGGTGATCCAGATAGATAGGAACCCATATATGACGGTCTTCATACAGATCTGCAGAATACACCCAAACACAGACTATAAATACACCCGAAAAAACATGCAATTTACACCTCTGCTGCAGATTTTAAACAAACATTACCTGAAAGCCACTTGTTGTCCACAAGACCAAAATTCAGCAGAAAATCATTCCAATTCCTATCGAATGAGTCTTTGCTATGAGAGTTCCAAACAACTTGGCTCATTTCTTGTTCAATATCTGCATGTCCCTTGTACCCATTTAATTTGCTTGGAATCTTCTTCATGATGTGCCAAATACACCAACGGTAAATTGTTGTTGGCATACAGGCCTCTAAAGCCCTTTTCATTGATGCGCATTGATCGGTGAGAAACCCTTTCGGAGTGTTTCCTCCCATGCAATGAAGCCAACATTGAAATAACCATTTGAATGATTCAATTTCTTTGTTTTTCATCAAAGAGCATCCGAGAAGTGTTGACTGACCGTGGTGATTCACCCCGACAAAAGAACCACAAACCAAATTATACCTGAAACAAATTACCATAGTGCAGAATACAAAATCATTAGGTACACCCAACAAATGCTTCGTATACACCCAAAAAAACAGCCAATATACACCTCTGCTGCGGATTCATAAAAATACATTAATTTAGCATCATAAACAGGGGCAGTTTGTTACCTGTTTATATTGTAGGTGGTGTCAAATGAAATAACGTCTCCGAAATACTCAAAGGCAGCTCTACTTCTTGCATCGGCCCAAAAAGCCAGCTTAATCGATTGATCCTCCTCGAGTTCAAGCTCAAAAAAGAAATTATGATTCTTCTCTTTCATTCTTAACAAATATTTCCCGAATTCCTTTGCATCTTCTTGTTCGGAAACATTCTGCACTTCCCTGGTAATGTAATTTCTCACATCCTTTTCGATAAAATTTAACTCGCGGTGACCCCTGGCAGTCGCAACAAATGATTGGTAGGTTTTGCTTGGTCTGATACCGGCCTCCTCGTTATTCTCTATTGTACGACGAATGGACATGCTTAATTCCCTGTGCTGTTTGAGCATCTCTTCTTTACTTAGACAGCAGGGGTGTGAATGATCCAGCACAACCTTTGAAATGATCCAAGCACCGACATCCTTCAATGTGTGTATATAAATTCTTGCAGGACAGTTTAAACTGGCTGTCGGATTAGTCTTCTCGGTCGGAGATATTTTAGATTTCCATTTTCCCTCTCTGCTACATGTAATCAATTGATTCTTAATCTCGTTTTCCTTCCTATTTGTGCTCCGAACTCTTGTAGAAAAACCTGCAGCCTTGGCCTAGTTCCTGTAAAATTTTTCAGCATCTTCAAGGGTGGTAAAGGTCATTCCAACCTTCGAAACAAACTGGTCATCAACAACAGAGAGAGGCTGCAGAATACACCATTTCAAAAACTAAAAATACACCCAATCATGTCTGATATAATACACCTGAACCGCAACAACTCAACTAAAATGACAATAAAAGCCATAAACTGTAAATACACAGGCTGCAGAATACACCATGTCAAAAACTAAAAACACACCCAATCATGTCTGATATAATACACCCGAACAACAACAACTCAGTTAAAATAACAGAAAAAGCAGTAAACTGTAAATACACCCACACTTCCCGCAAAAATACACCCAAAAAAGTTCTGATCTACACCTGATCGTCTGCTATAAATTTCAGATAATTAATCAAAACTAATACATTACATTCAATCCACAGATTTATCTTCATGCGTTAGTTTGACAGTCAATGTTTAGGAATTATTCACCTACACAATGCTATACAAATTACTACAACAAAATTCATAGTAATCCTATGTAAATCAAACCTCAGGAACTTCGTTAGATTCAAATTCACAATCCACTTCGCCTGGATTCAGCTGACAATCTGAGGTTGAATCATCCATTATCTTCAAAACGAGTTCAAAATTTGATTTCAGAAAACAAAAAATCAAATAGAAAACGAAGCTGGAGTTACAGAGAGAGGAACTAACGTAAATGACGAAGAAGAAACGAGTGAGAAAGGAGGGGAAAAGAACGATCGAAGAAACCAGGGGAAGCTTCGTGAGAAGAAGAACAAGCAAATCTGCAAATAAGGAAAACGAAGAAGGAAACAAATCTTTTAAATTTGGTAATTATATATAGCGCGTGTATACAACGTAACCATTGGAGCGGGTTTTAGGTTTTATTTATTAACTAACTTGTAAAGCATACAAGTCGTTAGCGCTTGTATGCAGAGCTTTTCTGCAAATTAAAATTAAATAGATTTAATTTAATTCTAAAATTTTACTTTTATATTGAGGGTTGTCATAACTATACCTAAGAGTATATATATGGTCCAATGGCTGGCCCAAAAAAAATTTTTCTGCAAGTTCATTTGTTGGTTTAATCTGGATTATATTTACGAAAAATTTACATATATTTTGCATGAATCTATTCGCATTCTCCCAAATTAATCCTTAAACACTATAAATAAAGGACTTGTAACACATGCTCAAGGTATACTTCTAATCTTTATATCTCATTGTCTATCCCTAACTTAAATATTTGAGTCTCTTATAAATATACTCACATCTCGTTAAGATGTCAACTCCAAGCAAAATAATTTGTCACAATTTTGTGTTTCAATCTTAAAAATCAATAGTAATTTTTTCGTCACTTCAATTACTAATTATATCAAAATTTGTTTGTGTGCCATATTAAATAACACTACATAAACTACAGTATATACTTGACTATTCTAATTGACTGTTACTATAAAAAATTTATTTGATCTAATTTTATAAATTTATAATGTTAGTAGTTAATTAGGACTATTAAGTGTGTACTATAATATTATTTAATGTGTTATATCAGTAAACATTATTAACAACAAAAGTGACACAAAAACTAATATAACTAATTTAAAATTTTTTTAAAAATGAACTTGATTAAAAAATTATTTAAAAATTAATTTAAAAAAAATGATTATTAAAGAATAAATTTGAATATTTATTCGTGAAAATGGATAATATTACCCAAAAGGGCATACAAGGGCGATGGATTGGAAGTAGTAAAATGGCTTTAAAGGGTCAACGTCCATTACTTCATGTTTAAGCCGTCAAGTACATAAGAAAAAGCCAGTAGTTGCCGACCTTCATCTTTCATGTTAACGCGTGTTTGGCCTTTTCTTTTGTTTTTGTTTTGTTCGAATTAAATTCTCATTGAACCAAATCTACGGCTTTTTCCTTGCTAAGATTATAATAATGATATTTAACAATGCTTCTAAGCAGATATTATCTTTAGGGGCACCAGGCGAATGTTAGGACTAGCGAGGTAATAAGGATCATATACTATGTTATTATTCCATTTAAATTCAAAGTCAACTTGTTTTAATTTGCTTCTTAGTATTACCTGTTTCGTGCTCTTCTGGTTCTTGCCCTATCCCATGCGGGTGTTATATGTTAATTCATTTTAATATACTACTAAAATCAAATAGAGCATAAAAAAAAGCTATTGTTACTAATGATGGGAAGAAGATTCTGTTTTTTTTCCAATTATACCTGCATCATGCAACTGAGAGGGGTGGGGGAACTTGTTAATCAACGAAACAAACTATTAAAAAAGTAAGGAGTTGGTAATGGGTATTAAAATGGTTGGCGAAGTACACAAGCAAGTACTGGTAAATTGGTTTTTGGGCGAAACTCTTAGTCCAAATGAAACAGGACTTTGGATTTTTTTTTTTTTAAATAATGTCAATAAACAATATAGGCCAACATCAATTTTATGTGGCATAGGAATTTAAGTTCTGAATTAATTTATTTTTGAAGAATATATACTTTCCAACTCCGCCTGTGCTACACTTGCGGTACATAACCAGTCCTAAGTCCGGATAAAGGAGGAGGGTTGTGTTGACAGCCAACATAGAAACTTAGTCGAATCTTCATTAAATGGATCAAAGACGTTATTGCGCTAAAGTTAGGTCGTTACCCGGAAGCAACGTGCTTACAGTGTCAAATGAGGAAGAGTCGCTACATCGGTACCCGAGTATAATGTTAAATGAGTAAGGAGTCCCGCATTTTCGTGAACAGATAAGGATAAATAAGCTAGTTCACAAAGAAAAAGGTAAAAGTAAAGATCGGAACGATAGAAGGTTGAGATTTGGGACATGAAATATAGGCACTCTAACAGAAAAATCCATAGAAGTAGTGAATACCATGACAAAGAGGAAGATTAACATCATGTGCCTACAAGAAACAAAATTGGTCGGCGCGAAGGCTAGGGAGTTGGATACCTCCGGATTCAAACTTTGGCATACAGGAAAGGTAAGAAATAGGAATGAGGTAGGTATTATCGTGGATAAGTAGTGGAAGAAGGACATAGTGAATGTCAAGAGGGTAGGTGATTGGATCATCTCTATCAAACTTGTGGTTGAAGGAGGTACTTTTCATGTGATTAGCGTCTATACACCTGCAAGTGGGTTCGGATGAGCAACACAAGATAAGGTTTTGGGAGGATCTACAGAGTTTGGTCCAAAACATACCTTCGAGAGATAAGATTTTTTTAGGAGGAGATTTAAGTGGCCATGTTGGAAGAGAAGTGACTGGGTATGGAAGTATTCACGGAGGCCATGGTTTCGAGGCGATCAATATCGAGGGTAAAACTATTTTGGACTTTTTCACAGCCTTTGACCTTCTCGTCGTATATACATGTTTTAAAAAGAAAGACGAACATCTTATCACCTATAGAAGTGGCTTGACAAACTCTCAAATCGACTTCTTTTTATTGATGAGAGTCGACCGAAAATTTTGCATTAATTGTAAAATTATTCCGAAAGAGGGTTTAACAATACAACATAGGATACTCGTCATGGATTTTTGTGTTGAGTAAAAGTTAAGAAAAAGATATCATATGAAGAACCCAAGGACGAGGTGGTGGCGGATGAAAAGTGAGGAACAAAGAAGTTTTCTAAGACGAGTAGGAGAAGAGGCAAAGTGGGAAGGGAATGGAAGCACGGAGGAAATATGGAGGGAGATGGTAGAAATTATTAGAAAAACAACAAAAGAAAGTTTTGGTGAATCTAGAGGGATTGGAACAAGAGACAAAGAGTCCTAGTAGTGGAATGCGAGTGTATAAGAAAAAATAAAGGCAAAAAGAGTGTGATTTATCTTTATGCCGCAATGCAGATAATTGAAAAAAATGTAAGGCGACTAAGAAAGAGACAAAAGTGGCTGTAAGTGAAGCAAAATAAGAGCATATGAGGATCTCTACAATTCTTTAGGCACGAAGAAAGTAGAAAAAGGTATATATAGAATCGCAAAGAGTCGTGAAAAGAAGAACGATAAATTTTGATCAGGTTAAGTGCATATAGGATAAAGATAGAGAAGTTTTGGCTCAAAATGAGAAGAATAACAAAAGATAAAAGAGCTACTTTTACAAGTTATTTAATGAAGGACAGAAGACTCTTCCGAGTCTTGGTCGGTTATGCGCGATGGAAGAAGATATAAAACTTCGACTACTATCGAAAGATTCGAGACTTCGAGGTAAAAGATGATCTAAAGCGGATAAAAAATGGCAGGGTGTAGGACCCGATAATATTCCGATTGAAGTTTGGAAGAGCTTTGGAGATAAAGGCATCGGTTGGTTAACCAAACTTTTTAATGAGATTTTATGGTAAAAAAAATGCCGCATGAGTGGAGAAAGAGCACCTTGGTACCTATCAACAAGAATAAGGGGGATATACAGAGAATATAGAGGGACCAAGGTCATGAGCCATATCATGAAGTTATGAGAAAGGGTGATAGAACGGAGGTTGAGACAAGAGACACAAATAAAGGAAAATCAATTTGATTTTATGCCAGGTAGATCCACCACTGAAGCTACATATTTGTTAAGAAGGACAATAGAGAGGTATCGTAGTAATAAAAGGGATCTATATATGGTGTTTTTTTATTTGGAAAAAGCATACGATAGGGTGCCAAGGGAGGTCTTATGGAAGGTTTTGGAAAGGAAGAGAGTAAGGATTGCATATATTCATGCGATTAAAGACATGTATGATAGGGCTACAACTAGTGTGAAAACTCAAGGTGGTGTGACAAAGAAATTTTCTATTGGTACAGGATTACACCAGCGATCATCCTTAAATCCATACATTTTCACATTAGTCTTGGAAGTACTCACAGAGTATATCCAAGAACCTGTGCCATTGTGCATACTTTTTGCAGATGATATCGTCCTTATAGAAGAGTCAAGGGAAGATCTAAATAAGAAGTTGGATTTATAGAAAAAAAACTCTATAAGTGTATGGTCTGTGCATAAGCCATAGCAAGACGGAATATATGAAATGTAAGTTCGGCTGTCGAAAGAAAAACCCTAATATAGAGGTGAAGATTGGAGAAAATATCCTACGAAAAGTTAAAAGTTTTAGATATCTTGGGTGCATCATACAAGATAATGGAGAGATTGAACAGGATGCAAATCATAGGATCCAAACCGGTTGGTCAAAATGGTGGAGTGTGTCTGATTTTATATGTGACAAAAGAAGTGTTTTTAAAACTTAAAGGTAAATTTTATTGTACTGCTATCAGACCGGCTACGTTTTATGGTACAGAGTGTTGGGCGGCCGAAGAGAAGCACAAACATAAGTTAAGTGTGGCAGAGATGAAGATGTTGAGATGGACGAGTGGTCATACGCGATTAGATAAAATAAGAAAGAGAGAGAGAGAGAGAGAGAGAGAGAGAGAGAGAGAGAGAGTTGGAATAACACCTATCTTGGAAAAGATGGTAAAATTACATCTTAGGTGGTTTGGACATGTGAGAAGAAGACTGACAGAACACCCAGTCAGAAGGGTAGATGAGATGAAAGATGGACAAAGAGTGAAAGGCCAAGAAAGGCCATCCAAGTGGTCAAATAAAATCTACATGTAAACAGTCTCTTTATAGACATAATACATGATAGAGTTTAATAGCGTCGTTTGATCCATGTAGCCGACTCCACCTAGTGGGACAAGACTTCGTCATTGTTTTTGTTGTTGTTAAAGAGTATATACGTTCCATCTGATTTTATGCACTTCAACATACATGTAACAAATTAAAAGTTTAATAATTCAATTATAAGATGGTCAAACAAAATTTATGTGTAAAACATCTCATGACAAACATAATTATTTTTGTAATAATTAATAAAATTAATAAAATTGATTAATTTTTTAAAACTAGTA
>NC_029785.2:45430067-45436450 GCF_000816755.2 Arachis ipaensis | reverse complement strand
CAATTCTCAATTCTTAAATAAATTTTAATTCCATACCATTTTAAATAAATTTTTCATATTACGAAAAACTGTCATTACAGTAAAACTGAAAATGAAGGTGTATAATTGGTAATTGGTATTTTGATTGTCTTTGAGGTGAATACTGAATAGTGGATACGGCATTTACCTTACAGGTTCATCCGTTATACATAATAGTCATTAGGGTTTAATAATTTTAGTATATTTTAAATTATAGGAATTAAAATGTTTATTTGAAAATTATTAAACTGTCCACAGTTATTTCTTTTTTAATTATCTATTGTTTAAAAAATTAAAATATAATTTAAATACACGTGACTTATTTAATAATCCAATTAATGCATGTTACTGTTTTATTGGTAGATAATATAAAATTTTTTTTATTAAAGATATGAGACTCGAATCCGTAACCTCTTAATTGAGTATGAGAAAACTATGCCATTTGAGTTATTACTCATTGACAATATAAAATCTTTTTTACTTCAATTATATTTTAAATTTTTATGTACTCCTATATAACAAATAAAATTTATATGTACTCTCATAAAAAACAAAAGAAATGAATGAATATAGAAGAGATAATAAAGAGATATTTATTTAATTTATAAAAATAAAAAATCTTTTAACTGCCTCGTGCCGGTAGAAATAATGAGCATAGCATATTAGCATTTACTGTTAATTAATCTTCTTTTTTAAATGCCACCGATCTCACTCTCCTCTGACTGTGTCATCTCCTTTAAATACCTTTTTATCTTCTCTTCGTCTCTTCATTTTCTCTTCTCTTCTTTCCCTGTGTGCTTTCCTTTCAATTCCCACGCCTTTTTCTTTCTTTTGCACAAGTTTATCGAAACTTGTGATGCTCCACAGAACAGAAATTAAGGTGCACGGTTATTACAACAAGCTAAAAGGAGGGATTATTGTTATTTTTTATTATTAATAGTAGAATCGCGTTCCAATTAGGGCTATGGAAGGTTGGGGAAATGGTAGGAGTAATGCGAGATGGTTAGTGTTAGTGCTAGTGGTGGTGGCGGTGGTGTGTGCGGAGAAGAAGAACGAAAATAAGAATGCATATGCGACTATGATGTACGTGGGAACTCCGAGGGACTATGAATTTTACATAGCAGTCCGTGTTCTTCTCAGATCACTCGCTAAGCTTAGTGTGCAAGCTGATCTTGTTGTCATTGCTTCCATTGATGTTCCTCCCAGATGGATTCGAGCTTTGTAAGTCTTCTCTTACTTTTCAATATATTTCGCACATAAATGACAAAATGTTCTACCACAAAAAAAAAATAACATTAGACAAATAAATTTTTAACTCTGTTCGAAATCTAAAATTATATCAACTCTGTCTGGAATCTAAAATTATATCAATTCTGTCCAAAATCTAAAATTATATCAAAATTTTATACGGCATTCAAAATTTAGAATCTAAAATTATACTTATAACAAAATTATATTTAGCAAAATTTAGGATTATAGAATAATTAACCAAATAAAAAAATTAATTGAATTCAAATCATTGATCTAAATTCAGAAAAATAGAATTACTGAAAAGTAGAAGAATTATGCATCAATTCATATAATTTACCAAATAAAAAATTAACTAAATTCAAATAAGTGAATTAAATTCCTCACTCCGGCAACTAGCAATTCATATAATTAATTAATAAAATAAAATAAATTAATTAAAAAACCATTACAATTCACCGCGATAAAGAATAAGAAAGGTGTCTAGGTCACAGCGACAGAACAGATGTCCGATAACATTGACAGAAAAACTTTCAACAATCAGATGAGGCCAACCATAAAAGTTTTGGAGTTCAAACAACCAGACGACAACGCCGTTGACAGCAGTTTCGATCCGCGACGGTAAATTTCTTCTGTCCGTTGGAGTTTTTTCTGTCCGCTGACAGCAGCTCCAATCCGTCAATTGTGGTAGGGATGGTGGTCTTTGTTGGAATTGGAGAGAGATTGGAAGAGGACATTAAGATTGAGGTGTGGTGAGAGCTCGTCGGGTTGGGTGACTTGGGTTAGCTATGTGGGTTCAGCAATTGGGTTTTCTTTTTTTTTTTTTTACGTGTCAAAACGAAGCCGTCTCGGACCAACAATAAAAATTCGGTACCTTTAAAAATTCGGCCGGTTCGCAAATTAACTACCTAGTCGATCGGTTTTTTATTAATTTTTTGCAAAACGATTCTAAGAATCAATTGGACCGTCTAGATAATCAGTTCTCAGTTAACTCAGTTAAATTGGTTGGTCCGATTTGGTTTTCGGAAAGTTGGTTTTTAGATTTATTAAAAATTATGTATTTAGACAAAATCTAAAAAGTAAAAGAGATATTTGTTTTAGGAAAAAAAGGTAATAATAAGTCATAAATGGATGAGAAATGAATGAAAAAGGTGATAAGATTGGGGAAATAGGTGAGAGAAGATGAGTTTGGTTTGACTGTGAAGTATGCACTATGCACGTGTTAAGTGTATCATTCTCTGGAGTCTGGATTATTGTGGGTTCGTCCTTTTAGTGTTGAAAGAAACCCCACGAGAAACTTACTACACTCTTCCTTAACTCCTTTTCTTTTCTCCTTCACCTTCTTCTATACATGATATTTTTCTCATCTTCACTTTTCTTAAATTTTTCCTGTATGATGCAAATTCCCTCTTATTTATCTCTTTTAAAAGTAACAAATATAATAATAGTAAAAACATTACGTTCATAAAAAAATCAATAATCAAATTAGTTATTATATATTTTATTTTTAGTAACTAATTTTTGTTGTACATCTGAAATAATTGTTAATCATAATACCAAGTATGTTGATTCTTACTAAACATTTTTTTTAAAAGATACGAGTCTTAATAATAAAATTCTAATAAATGCCCTAGAAGATTAAAAAAGTGCTATTTTTATTAGATGTCGTTTTCCTAAATGAAGTTTCAGTGGCTGAATTTGTGTGTTAGTGGGGGCAGTGAAACGAGGGGCTTTGCGCTTATTGTGTCTTTTTTGCGCGTGAATTTCGAGTCACTCAGTCTTCAACGATGGTTTCAATTCAAATCCTGAACATTGGTTCTTTTTCTGGTTCCTTCGTGTCTTGTTTCTATTTGGTTTTATGGGGTCACCATTATTCCCCAAACACCGATTCCTCAAATATCAATAATAAGTCAATAAATAAATACTCATTCACTCACTCACTCAACTTAAATTCCACCCATTACCCTTTTTCATTTATATTTAAAACCCATAATAAATACACTAGTGATATATTATTACTAAATTCAGTATACCCAACAAATGATAATTTAATAACTAAAATACTAAACAAAATGGCAATATATTCTCTTCACAAGTTTGAAGCATTGACTTTGTTGTTGATTTGGATATACACTCTTCGTTTTTTAGCACTATATAATAATACTCTGCCACTCCATATCAATAACGCAATCATGCCTTAATTAATTAAGTTATTAGTATAAATTTTGCTGTTGTATGATTTGTATCAGACTAGCAGGTGGTCGAATTCAAAAAATATTTTTATTTCATTTTATACATCAGTTCAAAAAACAATTTTTTTCCCCGTAGTTCTAATAATATGCTACACCACCTAATGTAAATTAAAATACTTGTTCGAGCAGATATGCTAATATATAAATTTTTTGTTATATCCTATTAAAATTATCCTATTTTAATTATATATATTTCCATTGAAGCTCCATTTCTTTATAACTTAACAAGAGTAGAAAATATCATTTATAGTTAAAATCATAGCCATTAACTATTAGATATATTGATACCGTTATAAAAAAGATGAAAGGTTCAATAATAGTATCCTTAAATTATATATTTAGAACCTCTCTCATACCAGATCTAATTTCAATTTTATTTTAGTTCTTATAAAATGATGTATAAATATTTGTGAGAATATATATCATAAATAATAGTAATTTAAAATTAAAAGTGTAATTTTTATCAATTAATTCTAATGTAAATTTTAATTTTAAATTAATTTATTTTTTAAAAAGTATAAAAAATAATATTCTAAAAATACTCTATTAGAGATGTTTTTAGAGTTATTTGAAAGCATTGAAAATTTTAACATGTTAGATTTTCGATAAAATCATTTTATATTAAATATCTTTATGCGTGCTCTTAAAACAATTATTAAAATAACTCTATAATTTAATGGGCAAATTAATACAACCAATAAAATAATAAAAATTTAATTAACTAGCATGCTCTTATTTCTTAAGATTTTCAACGTACATAAAAGAACTATAAAAATATATGCATTTAATTTTCAGAGAAAAAATTAAGATTTTTTATTAATTTGTCTTAGGACACATATCAACAAATTTAAAGTTTAAAATTGATCTTAATAAATTTTAGATCAGACATTTTAATTTTTAATAAATTTTTNNNTCACAACAAATTAAATGTGATTTCTAAATAATTTTTTTTATAAAAGAGACGCGTTTTTTTTCTCTCTTTTATTTTTTTCAAAAACAATATAAATAAACATTAAGCTATCTCTTTTTGTAAGATTATATGCTATGAGGTCAGTGTAAACATATCAAGCAATGTTGTTGCGTTGTAACATCATACAAATTATTAAATTAAGACGAAGTCGGTATAATTTTCTCTTATAACAATATTATTAATATTAGTTAATCATATATTATTACATGATAGAGCATGCATGGACATTTTCATGAACTTCTTAGGTATACACACTTATTTTTCTCGCTCGTCCCACATCCTGGGTTTGATAATTTTTAAAAATTGTTATATTTTGATAATATTTAAGTGTATACAATATTAGTAGGGAAAAGTTAAATCGTTACTAATAATAACACGTTGATTGTGTACTCGAAAGTCTTAACTAATCGAATAGATGAGCAGGTTTGCTGAGAATTTTGTCTTATTTGACTTTTTTCTCAACCTTTAATAGAGTAGTTGGCGAACCGCCTAATCTTATTTTTGAATTTTTTTTTTTTAAATTTAAGTTGATAAGTAAAAGTAAATAAATAATTATTTTTGGACTGTGTTTTCTTAAGTTAGATTTTTTTTAGATTTGTATAAATTTTGTATAATTTTTTTTTTGCTTTTTCTTAATCTGATGTCAATTATTTAATAGAGTAGTTGGCGAACCGCCTAATCTTATTTTTGAATTTTTTTTTTTTAAATTTAAGTTGATAAGTAAAAGTAAATAAATAATTATTTTTGGACTGTGTTTTCTTAAGTTTGATTTTTTTTAGATTTGTATAAATTTTGTATAATTTTTTTTTTGCTTTTTCTTAATCTGATGTCAATTTTTTTCTTTTGAGAATTAGTATTATGCTAATAAATCACCTTTTTAAAAAATTTAAATTAATTAATTAGAAATAGATGAATAATAATATTTTCTGACAGTTTTTTTATTTGCCTAATTACTAGAATTCATATCAGTAATTTAAGCCAATGTAAATAATTTGCTTTCAATTGTTTCAGCATCTTGCTCTATTTCCTTATTTTAAAGTTTAACCTATTTGATTGAAATATATAAATAATTTATTGTTAAAGTAATTTTATTACAATTTTTATGTCTACATAATATTAGTTATGTCACATATATACAAAATTAGTTATTAATATAAAATTTTGTATTATTATATTATGATAAAAATGTTTGATATTTCACTATAATAAATTATACACAAATTAATTGATTTTTATATTCATTAAACACTTTTACATAATATTTTGGCAAATTTTAAAGCTGGTAGCATCTGGTATATGTTTTTGTTTGTATAAGTAGATAAGATATATATACAAGACAATTATTGAATCTAAGAGATTTGTTTGTGGCAGTGAAAAGGAAGATGGTGCGAAGGTAGTGAGAGTAGAGAACTTTGAGAACCCTTACAAAGACCAAGACAACTTCGACAAAAGGTTCAAGTTATCGCTCAACAAATTGTACGCGTGGAACCTGGTGGAGTACGATAGGGTCGTCATGTTGGATGCAGACAATCTTTTTCTCCGGAGAACCGATGAATTGTTTCAGTGTGGACAATTTTGTGCTGTCTTCATCAACCCTTGCGTCTTTCACACTGGTCTCTTCGTCCTCCAGGTAAATTAAAATAATTTATCCACGCCAACTTTTGAACTGCGTTATCTCTCAAATTTCCACATTCTTAATGGGGCCCCTTGTATCCTTTTACTTCCACAGTGCCCGCACTAATAATTATGGACAAAATATCTAAGAAAATTAGAAAAACTTGCAACTACGTTCACATAAGTGTTGCCCATTCGGTGTTGGATATAAAATGGAGTTGTCAAACGAAATAAAATGGTTCAACTCTTTGGTAAAAAATCATGTTATGTTTTCATTAATT
>NC_029785.2:45408653-45423215 GCF_000816755.2 Arachis ipaensis | reverse complement strand
AACTTCTTAGGTATACACACTTATTTTTCTCGCTCGTCCCACATCCTGGGTTTGATAATTTTTAAAAATTGTTATATTTTGATAATATTTAAGTGTATACAATATTAGTAGGGAAAAGTTAAATCGTTACTAATAATAACACGTTGATTGTGTACTCGAAAGTCTTAACTAATCGAATAGATGAGCAGGTTTGCTGAGAATTTTGTCTTATTTGACTTTTTTCTCAACCTTTAATAGAGTAGTTGGCGAACCGCCTAATCTTATTTTTGAATTTTTTTTTTTTAAATTTAAGTTGATAAGTAAAAGTAAATAAATAATTATTTTTGGACTGTGTTTTCTTAAGTTAGATTTTTTTTAGATTTGTATAAATTTTGTATAATTTTTTTTTTGCTTTTTCTTAATCTGATGTCAATTATTTACTTTTGAGAATTAGTATTATGCTAATAAATCACCTTTTTAAAAAATTTAAATTAATTAATTAGAAATAGATGAATAATAATATTTTCTGACAGTTTTTTTATTTGCCTAATTACTAGAATTCATATCAGTAATTTAAGCCAATGTAAATAATTTGCTTTCAATTGTTTCAGCATCTTGCTCTATTTCCTTATTTTAAAGTTTAACCTATTTGATTGAAATATATAAATAATTTATTGTTAAAGTAATTTTATTACAATTTTTATGTCTACATAATATTAGTTATGTCACATATATACAAAATTAGTTATTAATATAAAATTTTGTATTATTATATTATGATAAAAATGTTTGATATTTCACTATAATAAATTATACACAAATTAATTGATTTTTATATTCATTAAACACTTTTACATAATATTTTGGCAAATTTTAAAGCTGGTAGCATCTGGTATATGTTTTTGTTTGTATAAGTAGATAAGATATATATACAAGACAATTATTGAATCTAAGAGATTTGTTTGTGGCAGTGAAAAGGAAGATGGTGCGAAGGTAGTGAGAGTAGAGAACTTTGAGAACCCTTACAAAGACCAAGACAACTTCGACAAAAGGTTCAAGTTATCGCTCAACAAATTGTACGCGTGGAACCTGGTGGAGTACGATAGGGTCGTCATGTTGGATGCAGACAATCTTTTTCTCCGGAGAACCGATGAATTGTTTCAGTGTGGACAATTTTGTGCTGTCTTCATCAACCCTTGCGTCTTTCACACTGGTCTCTTCGTCCTCCAGGTAAATTAAAATAATTTATCCACGCCAACTTTTGAACTGCGTTATCTCTCAAATTTCCACATTCTTAATGGGGCCCCTTGTATCCTTTTACTTCCACAGTGCCCGCACTAATAATTATGGACAAAATATCTAAGAAAACTTGCAAAACTTGCAACTACGTTCACATAAGTGTTGCCCATTCGGTGTTGGATATAAAATGGAGTTGTCAAACGAAATAAAATGGTTGGTAAAAAATCTAACAATAGTGTTAGCATAGTGGTAGAGAGGTATGCACTATGACCCTCCGGAATGTTCTAGAGAAAGTATCAATTGAGAGAGTAGATTTGGCTCCGCTTGAAAATAGGTTAGTTTGGGATGAAAAACACTGACCAACTTTTGTTTGGTACCCACAAGGCCACAACACTAAACAATTTTAAATTAAATAATCATGATGTATAAATAGAACAAATTAAACTTACCAGTTACCACCATTGAGATAAGTAACATTACATATGACATTTCTTAAATCTTAACTTGTTATGCCTATATTCGGAATTATTATGATCCTATTTATATAGGGTTAATGTTTAAAATGATCCTGGAAAAATCACATAAATTAATTTAGTCTCTCAAAGATTCATGCTTTAATTTGGTCATTCAATTATTGACAACGTGTTGCTAGCGAATAAGGTAAAGGACGTTTAATGATAACACGTCAACAAAAAGTTAACTGAAAGACCAACTTAATTCACATTAATATATTTCAGGGACCAAATTGCCAAGTTAACTCAAGCATGATATTTCATGAACTAATTTGAATATTAGGAGAGAAAATTCAGAAGTATTAGAGATTTAATACCCTTGCAAATTAAATGTTGTGTGTACCATTCTATTGCATTTGTAATTTACCTTGGTCAATAACTCATGATTCAATCATTCAATGTATGTAGAAGGGTTACGACACGGATTCTAATTATTTGATATATCTGCAGCCATCAAGTGCAGTGTTCAAGGACATGGTTCATGAATTACAAAATGGGAGAGAGAATCCAGATGGTGCAGACCAAGGTTTCATAGCTAGTTACTTCCCAGAGTTGCTTTATAGGCCAATGTTCCTTCCAAATCCAAATGGCTCCAAGCTTCAAGGAACTTATAGACTTCCTTTGGGTTATCAAATGGATGCTTCTTACTACTGTAAGCACATTATTACAACAATTAAGAAAACTAAAATTCTTATATAGTTTTTTATAAAACTCCAAATCTTAATTAGTGGAATCTAAGTTAATGTTAATGCCGATTTTAATTCAGATCTTAAACTTCGATGGAGCATACCCTGTGGACCAAACAGTGTGATCACGTTCCCAGGGGCGCCGTGGTTGAAGCCGTGGTATTGGTGGTCATGGCCGGTGCTTCCATTAGGCCTCCAGTGGCATGAACAACGTCGTCAAACTTTGGGGTAAGGTCCAAAATCTTTGTATTCATTTTGTTTTGTTTCTTTGATTTTAATTGATTCTTATGGAAAAATAATGATGCTAGTTAACATGCTCTTTAAAAATGCAAATTATTGCAAAATTGGCTTAGAAGGTAAATTGTTGATGTAAGTTATTGCAAGAAATTGACATTATTACCAATGCAGGTATGCTGCAGAGATGGCTGTGGTATTTATCCAATCTGCAATATATATCGGACTAATAGCGATGACTCGTTTGGCTAGGCCAAGCCTCTCGAAGCTCTGCTACCGGCGCTTCGATAAGAGTGTCATCGTGGTGCAAAGTATCCTCAAACTAGTGGCATTGTGGACAATCCTTGCTGCATACACAACACCTTTCTTCATCATCCCTCACACTATTCACCCTCTACTAGGCTGGGCCCTGTACATACTGAGTGTCTTTGCGCTATGCTCGATTGCGACTAATGCCTTTCTGCTACCAATGTTGCCTGTTGTGGCGCCGTTGCTGGGGATCATTGGGTCCTTAATGGTCATGGCGTTTCCTTGGTATCCGGATGGCGTGGTGAGGGCCTTGTGTGTGTTTGCTTACGCCTTTTGTGCCGCGCCAGTTCTTTGGTCATGTATTGTGAGGATAATGGCTGGTCTTCAGGTATCTTTAGAAAGGGAAGCTTTTATGCCTAGATTAGGAGAATCTTCACCACCTTCTTGGTTTAACAAATTATATTGAGCTGTTTGGTTCAAGTGGGGATGTGAAACAATTGAAACTACTCTCTCCGTTTCATTTTATCTGTCACTGTTGTTTTAAAGTACATTCTTTAATCAGTTTATATATTGATATAAGAATGTACTAAAAAGTGAAAAATAAAAGGGAACAGAGGAAGTGTCATTTCTTGATTTGTTTCACTATACATGATTGTGGAGGGGAGGAATTGAAGTGCCGTGGATTTTGTACCATCTAATGGGTGTTTTGGTCTTGGATTATTTTACACTGAAAATAAGCCAAGGCAAACACACAAGATTTCAATTTCATGATTGAAATTATTTGAGTCCAAAGGAAGAGGACAGGGAAGTTAGATTAGGGTTGTATAGAACATTAGGAATATACAATTGTTTTCACTTATATGTATTATCTTATTTGATTGATTTCCGATTAACCTGGTCAGTTCAATTCAATTTTTAAAATCATGCTCTTAATGTAACTTAAAAAAAAAATAAAAGAATGATGTATTTCATAATATTTTTTACTAAAAATAAGAAGACTTGAATCCGCAATTTCTTAGATAAATATAGGAAGACTATGTCATTTGAGCCATAACTCGTTAACAACTAATATATACTCTTCTAAACATTACCAATGAAAAATTTACATAATTATAAAGATATATGCATTTAATTTTCCAAGAAAAAAATTAAATGTTTTTATTAATGTGTCTTAGATACTTATCAACAAATCTAAAGAATATACTCGTAAATTGGTTCTTAATGAATTTTAAATTAGACATTTTAGTTTTTAATAAATTTTTATTATTTTAAAAGTCTCCTAAAAATTATTTTTATTAGACAGTTAAATTTTTCTATCACTGATAATAAAAATATTTAATATGTAAGTTGGACAAATAAATTTTTAATAAGTTTTTTTTATAAGGCAAAAAGATGCCTAATAAATATGATGTTAATTTTTTCAAAAAAAAATTATTCATTTCATATGTCAAATAGATGCCTAACAAATATTATTATAAATATTTCATACTCTCTCGTTGTTTGATTGCCTCTACCCTCTTTATTCTCTATATAAAGTGTGAAAGTTTACTATTGCCCCCTTTTTTCTTTTGGAATATGTATGTGGTTCTCTAGGCTCTATTGCACAATGAATCCTATGTATTACTTCATATTCTATTAGATAATTTTGGTTGTGTTAGAAATTTGTGAACTTTTTTACCTTGGTCTCTTAATATACACATTGCAAATAGATGTATATGTTGTGAAGAGTTCTTTTGGGGTAGGTTTTATTGTGAGTTTAGTGAGCGAATAAACAAAATCAAAACTTTCAGATTTGTTAGGTTATGGATTTTAGCATGTATGAGGACTTTTTTATGTGCTTCAAAATCGAAAAAGAAAAGCCTTATTTGAGGATGAAAGAATATAGAGTTTTTTACAAATAATTCATCCTTCTTATACAAATTGCACAAATTTTGAATATGATATGTTATGAGCTTTTGAGTATATGTGTAATTTTGAATGTGTAGTACATTTAGATGTGTTAGGTATTGATTTTGATATACTTTTATGCATTTTCTGCTTGGTCTAGCCATACTGCTAATAGTGTATGGATATTTTGTTTAATTCTGGACTCTTATCAATGTGATTCATTAGCAGAATACTTTCTTTTTCATCATGTAAATAGGTTTCTTCTAATCTAACTTTTTATTCTAAATTTTTAACTTATAAGATATATTTGATGGATATACAATTTTAGTTCTTTTTCTTTGACTTTACTTTTGTTCCATAAACTAAGTCCCCATTCATTTTCTCAAAAGAAAACAAATTCGGCAGAGAGGCTGGCACATGAAATGAATAATTTTTGTTTTGTTTTGGATCTAGAGTATGAAATGAACACTTATAATGCGTGAGTACGTTGTGATGTGTTAGGATATGATTTTTTGAGTTTATGCATAGTTTTAGATGTGCGAATAAAAAATTAATTTTAATAATTTGTTGGCTTCTATACTAACTTTTTTAATGATTACTAAATGATAAACAAGTGTAATTTTGGATTTTTCGTTTGTAATTTGAAAAAATAAAAAAATAAATCTAGTGTTGAAAATAAAATGAAAAAGGAATGGTAAAAGATTAAAACTAAAACTTAAATGTTGTTGTTGAATGAATGATTAGTGAAACATATAACTATCACTAAAAGCTAAATATTGTAAAAATGTAGTAAAATAATGCATATACACAATGAAAAAGAAAGTGAAATGATGTTGAAGAATAGAAGGGAGTACGAAATAATGATAGGTTTTTTCATTTAAAAAAAAAACAAATTATTGATATTGAATGAATGATTGTTGAACATATTTGAATTATTCATACATATTAGATAAATATAAATTAAAGAGTGTATAAAAATGCAGTTAAATAATATAAACACAAATAAAAAGAAAATAAAATGGAGTTGAATCATGAAAGAGAGAAAAAATTAGAGAAATAGTCTTATGAAAGAGAGAGGAAAAAAATGAAAGACGTGAGAAGATTGTCACATCTAAGAGATAAAGAGAATGAAAATGAAAACAAAATCCAATTTGATTAGTATATAAGTGAGAATTGCATTTTGAAATAGAATGCAAGTTCAAACAATTGTAAAATACTTTAATGGAGTAAATGAGAAATCAAATTATCATTGGTCCTAAATAAAATTTTGCCCCATACTTTTGCAATTTTCTCTTTCTTGTGAAATATTTTTTATTTGTTGTTTATAAATACTAATTACATTGACTTCAATTTCCACAATTCTTCTAATCTTCTAGTTCAAACTTTAATTATATAGTAATATTTATTGTTGTTATTAATTATGAAGTGTGAATTATTTTTTAATTTGTAACTTGTGATAATATTATAGTGAAAAATATATTTTGGGGTAAAAAACTTAAATAAACCAATGCCAACTCAAATTTACGCCAATTACCCAAACGAAAAATGTTACGTGCATGTCCCTAAAGGACATTTCTATGTAAATCGAAGCAGACATACTCGATTTAGTTTCGTTGATAGTACATCGAAACAGCCATATTCGATTTAGTAGCGTTTCATGCAAATCGAATCAAACTCATTCGATTTATGTATGAATGGTGAGGGTTCATAGTAAATCGAACGAGCCAATTCGATTTACCATCCTCGAAATGTCCATGAATAAATCGGCACAAGGCAAGTTGATTTAGTATGTATTCAACAAGATATATAAATGGATGTAACTTAATTTGATTTACTAGGCCACAAATTTATATAAATAACTGTTGAATGTGAATTTCTCATCATAGTGCTTTGCAATGGCTAGTGATGAGAGTTAGTTTTGGTGCACTATAGAGGATCGATTAAGAAAAAATGCGTTCCGGAATTAAGTTTACTAATAATGATCTGATTTGTGTTTTTCTCAAACTTTCAACAAGTTTCACCAAGTTTCAAAATACTATAATCCGAAAACTGGGGCTGTAAGGCATGAAACGGGTGGAGAAGTTAGTCTACAGAATTTTGATTTCTGTTTTGTGGGATAACGTGAAGTACGATTCGTTCGTCAAAGGCAGCGACAAAGATTTGCAAGTTCTGTTCCATTGTCGTCGGCAATTCTCATAGGTTAGGACCCTAAGCTGTTGGCCAAGTTTGTGGATGTAGTCTCCAATTCAAGAGGTTCTAACCGGAATCCTCAGCCTTCAGCCATGGTAGCCTACTCTAGTTCGAGGCCTATTAGTACCTCTTCATCTCTGCCCGTGATTCAGCCTGAGGCAGCTTTGGTTGGCACGGGTGACCTAAATCGCACTCATGACGGAGAAGTGGGTGACACTAGTCCCTTTGGTGATGTTGCGATTGCGATGGACGACATTCCTGACGTGGTAACGAAATCCTGACAGGGTGGAGCACCGGATGGTGTGGAAGATGCATTTCAGGATGAGGATGATGATGATGTGGAGCCCACTACGATTGCCGATGATAGAAATGATGAGCTAGTGAGGAGTACTCCAGCTCGGAGTGATGGAGCGGCTAGTTCAGGAACTCCGCAGTACCCCCTGTACTTTTCAACTTTGGACTTGGATGCCATGAGACAGCAGGGGGTACTTGGCATGCCTGTCGGATTTGGGACCAGAGACACACAGGATACAGGAGGACTGGCTGAGTTCCAAGTTGTTCAGTAGTTTCAGGATAAAGAGGAGGCCATGCTGAGCGTGAAGACTTATAGCATCCGACGTGGGGTTGAATTAAAGTGTTGGAATCTGTTTATCACAAGTACCATGGAAAGTGTAAGGAATTCAGCAACGGGGGGACGTGGTTGATTCGTATTAGTCTCTGCCAGCGTAGAGGTATTTGGGAGGTAAAACGATACAATGGACCACATACTTGTCTGGCTACTTCGATATCCAGTGATCATAAGAGGCTTGATTACCATGTGATCTCGGCCTTCATATTGCCTATGATTAGAGTCGATGTTGCCGTGTCGATCAAGGTACTGAAAAATGCGATAGAGACCCATTTTGGTTTTAGACCGACTTACTAGAGTGTTTGGATGGCTAAGCAGAAGGCCGTGGCTCAGATTGACGGAGACTGGGAAGAGCCATATAATGAGTTACTGCAATGGCTGCTAGGTGTGCAGATGACGATGCCAGGTAGTGTTGCAGTGTTGAGGACGAGTCCTGTGCGACTGGGTGGCCAAGTCGATGAGTCGCATGCTTATTTCCACCGTCTTTTTTGGACATTCCCACCATGTATCGAGGCCTTCCAACATTGTAAGCCTCTGGTTAGTGTTGACGGGACCCACTTGTACAGCAAATATGGTGGTACACTGCTGGTTGCGATTGCTCAGGACAGCAATTCCAATATCATCCCTGTCACATTCGCCCTTGTGGTGGGTGAAAATGCAGAGTCGCAATTATTTTTCTTATCCCACCTTCGACAACATGTAATGCCTCAACCAGGTATCTTGGTCATATCGGATAGGCATAACGGGATCAAGACTGCACTGGAGGCTCCTTATGGGGGTTGGCTTCCACCTAATGCATACATGGCATTTTTTATCCGATACGTGGTGGCAAACTTTGCCCTTAGTTTTAAGGGCAAGGATGCTAGGAGATTTCTAGTCAATGTTGCTTATGCAAAGACCGAGGTCGAGTTTGACTATTGGTTTGACATCTTCCGCTCTGAAGACTTGGCCATGTGTGACTGGCCTAATTGGATTGACTATGCACGGTGGACTCAGCATCGCGATGAAGGTAGGAGGTTCGGGTATATGACTACGAACATATCCGAGTGTGTAAACTCGATTTTGAAGGGTGTAAGGAACCTTCCGGTTTGTTCATTGGTGAAGTCCACCTTTGGGAGATTAGCAGAGCTTTTTGTTCATAAAGGAAGAGAAGTAGAGGCACAATTAGGAATCGAGAAGCGGTTTAGTCAGCATTTGATGAAGGCAATTAAGGCTAATCTGAAGGCCTCAAGGTGTTTCACGATGACTTTGTACGACAGGGTCACAGGGATAATTCTGAGTTCACCATGGTTGAGACAACACCGACTGACAGCTTTTCACTTGGATCTTACAAAGTGTCCCTCAAGGACCACACCTGTGATTGCGGATATTTCCAGGCTCTTCATTATCCATGTCGCTATGCCTTAGTGTGCTGTGCATACTCACATTTGGATTGGTCAGTTTATGTCCATGAGATGTATCGCCTCAGCTTGGTATTCGATACTTATTGGTTGGGGTTCACCCCTCCAATATTTGTAGAACTACTGGCAAATGCACCGGGTCGTACCAAGTAATAACTCCGGTGAATGAGTGTCGATTCCACTAGAATTAACGGATTAAGCAAACAATGGTCAATTGATCATTCTAGTCAAACAATTAAAAATAAGTGTTTCACTAGTAAATAGCATGAAAATAGAAAATTAAACAAGAGCAAACTAAAATTAGTTAAGCAGATAAGATAATAAAGATAGTTAAGGTGTCAAATATGTTCACTTCTTAGGAAAACAATCCTTGTGTTTATTTAGATGAGGTATGCAAAGATTAATCACGGCGAATAATAAATAATCAAATTCCAATTTCTTGGTAATTTAATTTCTCTTTAACTTAATTAATAGCTAATTCCTTAGTCAATTACTTAAGAAAAAGAGGTGAAGCCCAATTTTGATTCAATAAGTAAGATTCAAAAATATTCCTAAGTTTGATTTATATGTCACGTATTCAAACTAGTCCTAACAATTGAAACTCACAAAGTGTCGCACACTCTTTAAACCTATTCCTAGTGTAATAAAAAAGTAGTGTGAAAGAGTTTTTAATCTAATTCAAATATTAATTTTTTCCAAAACAATATTTAGAATCCAAGACAGAATTAAAATGTTTTTCAACAATTCTAAATCTTTAGAGATGAAAAACCAAAATTCAATCATGAAATAAATCAAAGGATAAACCTCATATAAAATAGAACACTTAGATTAATAATCTATAAAAAGATGAACAGAGCTTCTAACCTTAATCAAGGAGATTAGTGGCTCACGCTTCAAAATAAAAAATAAGGTATCAAAAACGGCCAACGGTCTGAAGGTGGATCCTTGGATTGTTGAAGGGTGGTTTCCCCAGGGTCCTTTATGAACCTTATATACTAAACTTTAAAACAAAACCTAATCATTAAATTCAAACTAATTCAAAATAAAATAAAATTAAATCTAATCTTTCACATTAAATCTTTCGCTTTGTATCTTTTCTTCAAGGCTTTGGTGGTCTCAAATTTGGCATTCTGAATGGGCATGGAGAGTGGCCAAAGTGGCTTATAAAAGTTAGGCCAAAAAGCAAGTGAAACACCAAGCTTTGGCATACAAAACGCCATGCTTTTCTTCCCCTGGGAGCAGCCTTCCTTTGGTGTGTGAAACGCCAATGTGTGGCATATGGAATGCCACTCCTTTGTGGTCTCTAGAGCTCTCTCTGCTTGGCGTGTGACAGCCTTGTTGCGGCGTGTGACACGTCCAAATGGGTCTTTGAAGTAGACTTCTGAAAATTTGGCCCAACGTGTAATACCGGGCTGCGGCGTGTGGAACGCCACTGAATCATACAAGGTCCTGGGAGTGAGGTCTTGGCGTGTGACAAGCCAATAAGAAGCGTTACATGCCCATACAAATTGTTCAAATGAAAGCCTCGAAGGCGTGTAGTTTCCACACACCCATATTCCTTGTGGCGTTAAATGCCACCCTTTATTCATTGGCGTTCATTCATGCTTGCTTGGTGTTAAACGCCTTGCTTTGCTTCATAAATCAAATAATAACGCCACATGCATAACGCTACATGCATGCTTCATTCTTCATTGGCTTATGCCATATCTTCCTTTGATTCACGCTAATGCATTATGCATTTCTTTGATTCATGCATCATTAAATGGCTTCATTAATTAGTGTGCATGCTTCATTACTTAACGCATGCCTTCCTTTTGTGTGTATGCTTCATGGGCCACGCTTGCTTTAGGGGTCGTGCTTCCAAAAGCGTGGCCTAAGGTTTAAAGCATGTCCGAAGTTTCAAAGTGTGTCAAAAACTCCTCCTTGAGTTTTTTGAGTTTGTTTGTACTTTTTGCTTCTTTTTCTATTATTTTTCTACAATTATCAAAAGATCAAAGCATTCAAAGTATTAATAGAATATCATAATAAAGCACATAATTATCAAGCAAAAACTATCAATTTCACCTAAGAAACACCCAAGAAAAATACATAAAATTTTCATGCATCAATGACCACAACTCTGTATTTTCACCCTCCAAAATGGCGAATGCGACATGGATGATATTGGAATTACTGTCCTGAGCAATCACAACCAGTAGTGTACCACCATATTTGTTGTATAAGTGGGTCCCGTTGACACTAACTAGAGGCTTGCAATGTTGGAAGGCCTCGATACACGGTGGGAATGTCCAAAAAAGACGGTGAAAATAAGCATGTGACTCATCGACTTGGCCACCCAGTCGCACAGGACTTGTCCTTAACACTGCAACACTACCCGGCATTGTCATCTGCACACCTAGCATCCATCGTGCCAACTCATTATATGACTTTTTCCAGTCTTCGTAAATCTGAGCCACGACCTTCTACTTAGCCATCCAAACCCTCTTGTAAGTCGGTCTAAAACCAAAATGAATCCCTATCGTATTCTACAGTACCATGATCGACACGACAACATCAGCTCTAATCATAGACAGTATAAAGGCCGAGATCACATGGTAATCAAGCTTCTTGTGATCACTGGATATCGAAGTAGCCAGACAAGTATGTGGTCCATTGTATCGTTTTACCTCCTAAATACCTCTGCGTTGGCGGAGACTAATACGAATCAACCACGTGCACCCGTTGCTGAATTCCTTACACTTTCCATGGTACTTGTGATAAACAGATTCCAACACTTTATATTCAACCCCACGTCAGATGCTATAAGTCTTCACGCTCAGCACGACCTCTTTTTTATCCTGAAATTGCTGAACAACTTGAAACTCAGCTAGTCCTCATGTATCCTGTGTGTCTCTGGTCCCAAATCCGACAGGCATGCCAAGTACCCCCTATTGTCTCATGGCATCCAAGTCCAAAGTTGAAAAGTATGGGGGGTACTGTGGAGTTCCTGAACTAGCCGCTCCATCACTCCCAGCTGGAGTACTCCTCTCTAGCTCATCATTGCTATCATCGGCAATCGTGGTGGGCTCCACATCATCATCATCCTCATCTTGAAATACATATTTCACACCATTCGGAGCTCCACCCTGTCGGGATTCCGGCCATTGCCCCCATCTCTCCGTCACGAGTGTGGTTTAGATCAGCAGCGAAGGATGGGGAGGCAACCAAAGCTGCCTCGGGCTGAATCACAGGCAGAGATGAAGAGGCACCAACAAGCCTCGAACTAGAGCAAGCTGCCATGGCTGAAGGCTGAGGATTCCGGTTAGAACCTCCTGAACTAGAGACTACATCCACAAGCTTGGCCAACAGCTCATGGGTCCTCACCTCCAAAAATTGCTGATGATAATGGAACAGAACTTGAAAATCTCCGTCGCTGCCTATGACGAACGAATCGTACTTCACATCATCCCGCAAAATGGAAATCAAAATTCTGTAGTATAAGTGAATAACTTTTCCACCCGTTTCACGCCTTGTTGCCCCAGTTTTCGGATTATAGTATTTTGAAACTTGGTGAGACTCATTGAAGGTTTGAGGAAAACATTAAACGGATTCTTATCAGTAAACTTAATTCCGGAGCGTATTTTTTTCTTAATCGATCTTCTATACCAAAAATAAAATCTCTCATCACTAGCCATTGCAAATCACTATGATGAGAAACTCACATTCAATGGCTATTTATATACATTTGTGGCCTGGTAAATTAAGTTACATCCATTTATATATCTTGCTGAATACATACTAAATCGACTTGCCTTGTGTCGATTTATTCATGGACATTACGAAGATGGTAAATCAAATTGGGCTCGTTCGATTTACTAGAAACCCTCACCATGCATGCATAAATCGAATGAGTTTGATTCGATTTGCATGAAACACTACTAAATCGAATATGGCTATATTGATTTACTATCAATGAACGTAAATCGAGTATGCTTGCTTCAATTTACATAGAAATGTCCTTTAGAGACATGCACATAATGTTTTTTGTTTGGCTGATTTCCATAAATTTGGGTTGGCATTGGTTTATTTAAGGTTTTTATCCTAAATTTTGTTTGATAACTATATGAATTTATTTGTGTTTTAATTAATTAAATAGATGGTACTACAATAGAGATACAAGTTTTTCCTTCCTATTGGAGAAGAAAAAGATAATCTTAGTTTCTATTATTGTTTATGATACAATAACTGATGCGAATTTAGTTTTTATGACAAATACGTAATAAATAGGAATTTAAGAGTGTTTGTTATTAGAGGTATCTTAAAGATTTAAAGTTAAATTTATATTTCACATTTTTAACCTAGTTAAATAAACTTTATTTTAAAAAATTATTTTAGTCTTTTAAATTTTCAAATTCAAACACTTTCTTTTCAAATTATTTTAAGTATTAGATTCATGAATTTTTCAATTTTTTTCAATGCAACCAGCGAAATCGCCAAATAATTTTGAACTGTTAAATTCGAATGCCATTTTAAAAAAAATACTTATGTTGTTGTTAATAAAAGAATCAAAAAATACAAAAATACATGATATAACATAGTTTATTGTAGGAAAATGGAGTTTGAAGAAGTAAGAAGACAATAAGTAATAGTGAAAAAAAAAAGATAAACACGAAAACAAATAAATGCCACTACCAAATGTTAGTAAATTTTCAGGTTTTATTTCTTATACTACACAATTGATATTGGTTGATATTGCTTTTGTTTTATTAAAAAAAAAATAAGATTCATTTATTTGCAAGTTTTATATCTATTATAGTGTAAATTTTATCCTTTATTACTATATGCCTGAAATATTAGGTAGTCCCAAATTCCTTCCAGCCATTAGCGATAATGATTTAAAGTTGGATTGACATAGGATTTAGGGTTGCCATGTTGGGGTTTACGACGCATGTGGCATAGTGTTCTATGTTTTAGGGTTTGGATAATTTGTCTCACGTTATTGTGTTAGCATGTAGAGCTAAAAGAAATTTTTTATCGTTGGTATATATACTGTGTATCTTTGTTAATACTTTAAAGAGGATAAGAATATAATTTAAATACTGCAAACTCCAACTAATACTTCTGCTACTCCAATAATATACGATAAAATGAAGGGATTTATTTCTATCATAAAATAGAAAATAATTTTAATTCCAAAAACAAGTTAAAAAGACATTATTTATCTGAATCTAGTTTTTTGTATTTGGATTTTCATAAGGCTCGCTAATAGTAGATGTGCGAGCGGTTGTTGTGGTTTTAAAACTCGATCATCACATATTGGAATTTGTCTATTTGTGTAAAGTTTGCCTACGGGTTTACCGACATTGATAACTTTACTATAACATTCAGATTGTGTTGGAGTCTTTTTATTTATTTAATTGATCCAATTTTATGCACAAAATATAAAGTTTTGAATTATTCAATTTTTAATTTAAAATTTAAATAGATATAATATAAATTGACAATGTAATTTAAATTGCTAAACAATAATATAATGGCATTATTATACTTGTATGATTAATTAGGTAAACTTTATGAAA